>NC_059194.1:230000-442500 GCF_020615455.1 Coregonus clupeaformis
TATGTGACTTATAACACAACAACATCACTAGGTGACTTATAACACAACAACATCACTAGGTGACTTATAACACAACAACACCACTATGTGACTTATAACACAACAACACCACTATGTGACTTATAACACAACAACATCACTAGGTGACTTATAACACAACAACACCACTAGGTGACTTATAACACAACAACACCACTATGTGACTTATAACACAACAACACCACTATGTGACTTATAACACAACAACACCACTATGTGACTTATAACACAACAACACCACTATGTGACTTATAACACAACAACACCACTATGTGACTTATAACACAACAACACCACTATGTGACTTATAACACAAGAACATCACTATGTGACTTTATAACACAAGATCATCACTATGTTACTAATAACACAACAACACCACTATGTGACTTATAACACAACAACACCACTATGTGACTTATAACACAACATCACTATGTGACTTATAACACAACATCACTATGTGTCCTATAACACAACAACATCACTATGTGACTTATAACACAACAACATCACTATGTGACTTATAACAAAACAACATCACTATGTGACTTATAACACAACAACATCACTATGTGACTTATAACACAACAACACCACTAGGTGACTTATAACACAACAACACCACTATGTGACTTATAACACAACAACACCACTATGTGACTTATAACACAACATCACTATGTGTCCTATAACACAACAACATCACTATGTGACTTATAACACAACAACATCACTATGTGACTTATAACACAACAACACCACTAGGTGAGTTATAACACAACAACACCACTATGTGACTTATAACACAACAACATCACTATGTGACTTATAACACAACAACACCACTAGGTGACTTATAACACAACAACACCACTAGGTGACTTATAACACAACAACACCACTATGTGAGTTATAACACAACAACACCACTAGGTGACTTATAACACAACAACACCACTATGTGACTTATAACACAACAACACCACTATGTGAGTTATAACACAACAACACCACTAGGTGACTTATAACACAACAGCATCACTATGTGACTTATAACACAACATCACTATGTGACTTATAACACAACAACACCACTAGGTGACTTATAACACAACAGCATCACTATGTGACTTATAAAACAACAACATCACTATGTGACTTATAACACAACAACACCACTAGGTGACTTATAACACAACAACATCACTAGGTGACTTATAACACAACAACATCACTATGTGACTTATAACACAACAACATCACTATGTGACTTATAACACAACAACACCACTATGTGTCTTATAACACAACAACATCACTATGTGACTTATAACACAACAACACCACTATGTGACTTATAACACAACAACATCACTATGTGACTTATAACACAAGATCATCACTATGTGACTTATAACACAACACCACTAGGTGACTTATAACACAAGATCATCACTATGTGACTTATAACACAACACCACGACTATGTGACTTATAACACAACAACATCACTATGTGACTTATAACACAAGATCATCACTATGTGACTTATAACACAACAACATCACTATGTGACTTATAACACAACAACACCACTATGTGACTTATAACACAAGAACATCACTATGTGACTCTAACACAACAACACCACTATGTGACTTATAACACAACATCACTAGGTGACTTATAACACAAGATCATCACTACGTGACTTATAACACAACAACATCACTATGTGACTTATAACACAACAACACCACTAGTTGACTTATAACACAACAACACCACTATGTGACTTATAACACAACAACACCACTAGGTGACTTATAACACAACAACACCACTAGGTGACTTATAACACAACAACATCACTATGTGACTTATAACACAACAACACCACTAGGTGACTTATAACACAACATCACTAGGTGACTTATAACACAAGATCATCACTATGTGACTTATAACACAACAACATCACTATGTGACTTATAACACAACAACATCACTATGTGACTTATAACACAACAACACCACTAGGTGACTTATAACACAACAACACCACTATGTGACTTATAACACAACAACACCACTATGTGACTTATAACACAACATCACTAGGTGACTTATAACACAACAACACCACTATGTGACTTATAATACAACATCACTAGGTGACTTATAACACAACAACACCACTATGTGACTTATAACACAACAACATCACTATGTGACTTATAACACAACAACATCACTATGTGACTTATAACACAACAACACCACTAGGTGACTTATAACACAACAACACCACTATGTGACTTATAACACAACAACACCACTATGTGACTTATAACACAACATCACTATGTGTCCTATAACACAACAACATCACTATGTGACTTATAACACAACAACATCACTATGTGACTTATAACACAACAACACCACTAGGTGAGTTATAACACAACAACACCACTATGTGACTTATAACACAACAACATCACTATGTGACTTATAACACAACAACACCACTAGGTGACTTATAACACAACAACACCACTAGGTGACTTATAACACAACAACACCACTAGGTGAGTTATAACACAACAACACCACTAGGTGACTTATAACACAACAACACCACTATGTGACTTATAACACAACAACACCACTATGTGAGTTATAACACAACAACACCACTAGGTGACTTATAACACAACAGCATCACTATGTGACTTATAACACAACATCACTATGTGACTTATAACACAACAACACCACTAGGTGACTTATAACACAACAGCATCACTATGTGACTTATAAAACAACAACATCACTATGTGACTTATAACACAACAACACCACTAGGTGACTTATAACACAACAACATCACTAGGTGACTTATAACACAACAACATCACTATGTGACTTATAACACAACAACATCACTATGTGACTTATAACACAACAACACCACTATGTGTCTTATAACACAACAACATCACTATGTGACTTATAACACAACAACACCACTATGTGACTTATAACACAACAACATCACTATGTGACTTATAACACAAGATCATCACTATGTGACTTATAACACAACATCACTAGGTGACTTATAACACAAGATCATCACTATGTGACTTATAACACAACACCACGACTATGTGACTTATAACACAACAACATCACTATGTGACTTATAACACAAGATCATCACTATGTGACTTATAACACAACAACATCACTATGTGACTTATAACACAACAACACCACTATGTGACTTATAACACAAGAACATCACTATGTGACTCTAACACAACAACACCACTATGTGACTTATAACACAACATCACTAGGTGACTTATAACACAAGATCATCACTACGTGACTTATAACACAACAACATCACTATGTGACTTATAACACAACAACACCACTAGTTGACTTATAACACAACAACACCACTATGTGACTTATAACACAACAACACCACTAGGTGACTTATAACACAACAACACCACTAGGTGACTTATAACACAACAACATCACTATGTGACTTATAACACAACAACACCACTAGGTGACTTATAACACAACATCACTAGGTGACTTATAACACAAGATCATCACTATGTGACTTATAACACAACAACATCACTATGTGACTTATAACACAACAACATCACTATGTGACTTATAACACAACAACACCACTAGGTGACTTATAACACAACAACACCACTATGTGACTTATAACACAACAACACCACTATGTGACTTATAACACAACATCACTAGGTGACTTATAACACAACAACACCACTATGTGACTTATAATACAACATCACTAGGTGACTTATAACACAACAACACCACTATGTGACTTATAACACAACAACATCACTATGTGACTTATAGCACAATATCATCACTATGTGACTTATAACACAACAACATCACTATGTGACTTATAACACAACAACATCACTATGTGACTTATAACGCAACAACACCACTATGTGACTTATAACACAACAACATCACTATGTGACTTATAACACAACAACATCACTATGTGACTTATAACACAAGATCATCACTATGTGACTTATAACACAACAACATCACTATGTGACTTATAACACAACAACATCACTATGTGACTTATAACACAATAACATCACTATGTGACTTTATAACACAAGATCATCACTATGTGACTTATAACACAACAACATCACTAGGTGACTTATAACACAAGAACATCACTATGTGACTTTATAACACAAGATCATCACTATGTGACTTATAACACAACAACACCACTAGGAGACTTATAACACAAGAACATCACTATGTGACTTTATAACACAACAACGCCACTAGGTGACTTATAACACAAGAACATCACTATGTGACTCTAACACAACAACACCACTATGTGACTTATAACACAACATCACTAGGTGACTTATAACACAAGATCATCACTATGTGACTTATAACACAACAACATCACTATGTGACTTATAACACAACAACACCACTAGGTGACTTATAACACAACAACACCACTATGTGACTTATAACACAACAACACCACTAGGTGACTTATAACACAACAACACCACTAGGTGACTTATAACACAACAACATCACTATGTGACTTATAACACAACAACACCACTAGGTGACTTATAACACAACATCACTAGGTGACTTATAACACAAGATCATCACTATGTGACTTATAACACAACAACATCACTATGTGACTTATAACACAACAACATCACTATGTGACTTATAACACAACAACACCACTAGGTGACTTATAACACAATAACATCACTATGTGACTTATAACACAACACTATGTGACTTATAACACAACAACACCACTAGGTGACTTATAACACAACAACATCACTATGTGACTTATAACACAACATCACTAGGTGACTTATAACACAACAACATCACTATGTGACTTATAACACAACAACATCACTATGTGACTTATAACACAACAACACCACTATGTGACTTATAACACAACAACATCACTATGTGACTTATAACACAAGATCATCACTATGTGACTTATAACACAACAACACCACTATGTGACTTATAACACAACAACATCACTACGTGACTTATAACACAAGATCATCACTATGTGACTTATAACACAACAACACCACTAGGTGACTTATAACACAACAACATCACTATGTGTCCTATAACACAACAACATCACTATGTGACTTATAACACAACAACATCACTATGTGACTTATAACACAAGATCATCACTATGTGACTTTATAACACAAGATCATCACTATGTGACTTATAACACAACAACACCACTAGGTGACTTATAACACAAGAACATCACTATGTGACTTTATAACACAAGATCATCACTATGTGACTTATAACACAACAACACCACTAGGTGACTTATA
Source organism: Coregonus clupeaformis (assembly GCF_020615455.1). Taxonomy (NCBI): domain Eukaryota; kingdom Metazoa; phylum Chordata; class Actinopteri; order Salmoniformes; family Salmonidae; genus Coregonus; species Coregonus clupeaformis. Next base: position 235,526 of record NC_059194.1, read on the forward strand.
ACACAAGATCATCACTATGTGACTTATAACACAACAACATCACTATGTGACTTATAACACAACAACATCACTATGTGACTTATAACACAACAACACCACTAGGTGACTTATAACACAACAACACCACTATGTGACTTATAACACAACAACACCACTATGTGACTTATAACACAACATCACTAGGTGACTTATAACACAACAACACCACTATGTGACTTATAATACAACATCACTAGGTGACTTATAACACAACAACACCACTATGTGACTTATAACACAACAACATCACTATGTGACTTATAACACAATATCATCACTATGTGACTTATAACACAACAACATCACTATGTGACTTATAACACAACAACATCACTATGTGACTTATAACACAACAACACCACTATGTGACTTATAACACAACAACATCACTATGTGACTTATAACACAACAACATCACTATGTGACTTATAACACAAGATCATCACTATGTGACTTATAACACAACAACATCACTATGTGACTTATAACACAACAACATCACTATGTGACTTATAACACAAGAACATCACTATGTGACTTTATAACACAAGATCATCACTATGTGACTTATAACACAACAACACCACTAGGTGACTTATAACACAAGAATATCACTATGTGACTTTATAACACAAGATCATCACTATGTGACTTATAACACAACAACACCACTAGGAGACTTATAACACAAGAACATCACTATGTGACTTTATAACACAACAACGCCACTAGGTGACTTATAACACAATAACATCACTATGTGACTTATAACACAGCACTATGTGACTTATAACACAACAACACCACTAGGTGACTTATAACACAACAACATCACTATGTGACTTATAACACAACATCACTAGGTGACTTATAACACAACAACACCACTATGTGACTTATAACACAACAACATCACTATGTGACTTATAACACAACAACATCACTATGTGACTTATAACACAACAACACCACTATGTGACTTATAACACAACAACATCACTATGTGACTTATAACACAAGATCATCACTATGTGACTTATAACACAACAACACCACTATGTGACTTATAACACAACAACATCACTATGTGACTTATAACACAAGATCATCACTATGTGACTTATAACACAACAACACCACTAGGTGACTTATAACACAACAACATCACTATGTGTCCTATAACACAACAACATCACTATGTGACTTATAACACAACAACATCACTATGTGACTTATAACACAAGATCATCACTATGTGACTTTATAACACAATATCATCACTATGTGACTTATAACACAACAACACCACTAGGTGACTTATAACACAAGAACATCACTATGTGACTTTATAACACAAGATCATCACTATGTGACTTATAACACAACAACACCACTAGGTGACTTATAACACAAGAACATCACTATGTGACTTTATAACACAAGATCATCACTATGTGACTTATAACACAACAAACACCACTAGGTGACTTATAACACAACAACATCACTATGTGACTTTATAACACAACAACACCACTAGGTGACTTATAACACAAGAACATCACTATGTGACTTTATAACACAACAACACCACTAGGTGACTTATAACACAAGAACATCACTATGTGACTTATAACACAACAACACCACTAGGTGACTTATAACACAAGAACATCACTATGTGACTTTATAACACAATATCATCACTATGTGACTTATAACACAACAACACCACTAGGTGACTTATAACACAATAACATCACTATGTGACTTTATAACACAAGATCATCACTATGTGACTTATAACACAACAACACCACTATGTGACTTATAACACAAGAACATCACTATGTGACTTTATAACACAACAACACCACTAGGTGACTTATAACACAAGAACATCACTGTGACTTTATAACACAACAACACCACTAGGTGACTTATAACACAAGAACATCACTATGTGACTTATAACACAACACTATGTGACTTACAACAACATCACTATGTGACTTACAACAACATCACTATGTGACTTACAACATCACTATGTGACTTAAAACACAACAACACCACTATGTGACATAACACAACAACATCACTATGTGACTTACAACAACATCACTATGTGACTTAAAACACAACAACACCACTATGTGACATAACACAACAGCATGGTCGTTTCACCAACATGCATTCTTATGATCAGCATGATGCACATTCAGCATCATAATCTTCAACAATACTTTGGACAGAGAAATGTACATTCCAATATAAGTAGTGGTAGTACGGACGTCATTGTAATTTCTAAAACATATCCTTGTAAAATACATAGTTAACTAAATACCTTAGATACATACAGGGTCCTATGAGTCAGTAAAACTAGAATGACAGTACTGTTCTTTCCAACATATCCAATATATTTTTTCCCCACTCCCCAAAGTATTGTCATTGTGCTTGAAAACCAGAAGAAGAGCTTTAAGACCATAAGACGTGTCTCTTTAGACAGGGACAAGACGTGAATTATTGAAGGGAGATGGAAATAAGAGCATGTCTAGGTAAAAACACATGGTCTGCTTGTAAATATCAATAGTTATTACGATGTAAATAAACGCGTTATTTGAAGTCTGGACGATGAATAGGCACCTTAAAGATAAAAGCAAGAGACTGAGGTGTCCCAAATGGCACCCTATTCCCTATATAGTGCACTATACGCCCTATGGGCCTCTGGTCAAAAGTAGTGCACTACCCTGTAAAATAAATAGGGTGCCATTTGGGATGTAACCTACTGTATGTAAAGAGACATCTAGGCTATTATTTTTCTGAGGCGGGAAAAAAGAGATTGTGTGTCACAACAAACTGGGACGGGGAACATACGGAAACAGGGCACAGGGGAATGAATGTGAGTTCCTGTTGCACATTTAATATGCTTTGGATTCTCACTCTCTTTCATGCATGGAATTAGCTGCACACATAGCTACAATATACTGCTATACTAGAAACACTGTCCTCATAACTACAATATACTGCTATACTAGAAACACTGTCTTCATAACTACAATATACTGCTATACTAGAAACACTGTCTTCATAACTACAATATACTGCTATACTAGAAACACTGTCCTCATAACTACAATATACTGCTATACTAGAAACACTGTCCTCATAACTACAATATACTGCTATACTAGAAACACTGTCCTCATAACTACAATATACTGCTATACTAGAAACACTGTACTCATAACTACAATATACTGCTATACTAGAAACACTGTACTCATAACTACAATATACTGCTATACTAGAAACACTGTACTCATAACTACAATATACTGCATACATGTGAGAAATAAAATGAGATTTGATTTGAGTGAATGTGTCATGTTTGGAGAGAAGAGAACAAGAGACAGGACGCAGGTCGCCTGAGGACGTCCGTCCGTCCGTCCGTCTCTCAATTAGTATTTTTATGATTCCTAGCATCCTCTCATCCTCTCTCCTCTCATCCTCTCATCCACTCATCATCCTCTCATCCTCTTATCCTCTCATCCTCTCATCCTTTCTCCTCTCATCCTCTCATCCTCTCTCCCTCCTCTCATCCTCTCTCCTCTCATCCTCTCTCCTCTCAACCTCTGTCCTCTCATCCACTCTCCTCTCATCCTCTCTCCTCTCATACTCTCATCATCCTTTCATCCTCTCTCCTGATCCTCTCATCCTCTCATCCTCATCCTCTCTCCTCTCATCCTCTCATCATCCTTTCATCCTCTCTCCTCTCATCCTCTCTCCTTTCATCCTCTCTCCTCTCATCCTCTCATCATCCTCTCTCCTCATCCTCTCATCCTCTCTCCTTTCATCCTCTCATCATCCTTTCATCCTCTCTCCTCATCCTCTCATCCTCGCTCCTCTCATCCTCATCCTCTCTCCTCTCATCATCCTTTCATCCTCTCACCCTCACCCTCATCCTCTCTCCTCTCATCCTCTCTCCTCTCTCCTTTCATCCTCTCTCCTCTCATCCTCTCATCCGCTCTCCTCTCCTCATCCTCTCTCCTCTCCTCTCATCCTCATCCTCTCTCCTCTCTCCTTTCATCCTCTCATCCTCTCTCCTCTCCTCTCATTCTCTCTCCTCATCCTCTCATCCTCTCTCCTTTCATCCTCTCATCATCCTTTCATCCTCTCTCCTCATCCTCTCATCCTCTCTCCTCTCATCCTCTCACCCTCATCCTCTCTCCTCTCTTCCTCATCCTCTCTCCTCTCATCCTCTCATCATCCTTTCATCCTCTCAACCTCATCCTCTCTCCTCTCATCCTCATCCTCTCTCCTCTCATCCTCATCCTCTCTCCTCTCATCCTCTCATCCTCTCTCCTCTCATCCTCATCCTCTCTCCTCTCATCCTCTCTCCTCTCATCCTCTCATCATCCTTTCATCCTCTCTCCTCTCATCCTCCTCTCATCCTCTCTCCTCTCATCCACTCATCATCCTTTCATCCTCTCTACTCTCATCCTCTCATCCTCTCTCCTTTCATCCTCTCTCCTCTCATCCTCTCATCATCATTTCATCCTCTCTCCTCATCCTCTCATCCTCTCTCCTTTCATCCTCTCATCATCCTTTCATCCTCTCTCCTCTCATCCTCTCACCCTCATCCTCTCTCCTCTCATCCTCATCCTCTCTCCTCTCATCATCCTTTCATCCTCTCACCCTCATCCTCTCTCCTCTCATCCTCATACTCTCTCCTTTCATCCTCTCTCCTCTCATCCTCTCTCCTCTCCTCTCTCCTCATCCTCTCTCCTCTCCTCGCTCCTCTCATCCTCATCCTCTCATCCTCTCTCCTTTCATCCTCTCATCCTCTCTCCTCTCCTCCTCTCTCCTCATCCTCTCATCCTCTCTCCTCTCATCCTCTCTCCTTTCATCCTCCTTTCATCCTCTCTCCTCATCCTCTCATCCTCTCTCCTCATCCTCTCATCCTCTCTCCTCTCACCCTCATCCTCTCTCCTCTCTTCCTCTCTCCTCTCATCCTCTCATCATCCTTTCATCCTCTCACCCTCATCCTCTCTCCTCTCATCCTCATCCTCTCTCCTCTCATCCTCTCTCCTCTCATCCTCATCCTCTCTCCTTTCATCCTCTCTCCTTTCATCTGTTCATCCTCTCTCCTCTCCTCTCATCCTCTCTCCTCTCCTCTCTCCTCATCCTCTCTCCTCTCCTCTCATCCTCATCCTCTCATCCTCTCATCGTTTCATCCTCTCTCCTCTCTCCACTCATCCTCTCATCATTCTTTCATCCTCTCTCCTCATCCTCTCATCCTCTCTCCTTTCATCCTCTCTCCTCTCATCATCCTTTCATCCTCTCTCCTCATCCTCTCTCCTCTCATCCTCTCCTCTCTCCTTTCATCCTCTCTCCTTTCATCCTCTCATCCTCTCTCCTCTCCTCTCCTCTCATCCTCTCTCCTCTCTCCTTTCATCCTCTCATAATCCCTTCATCCTCTCTCCTCATCCTCTCATCCTCTCTCCTTTCATCCTCTCTCCTCTCATCCTCTCATCATCCTTTCATCCTCTCTCCTCATCCTCTCATCCTCTCTCCTTTCATCCTCTCTCCTCTCATCTCTCATCTCTCCTCTCTCTCTCATCTCCTCATCTCTCATCATCCTTTCATCCTCTCTCCTCATCCTCTCATCCTCTCTCCTTTCATCCTCTCTCCTCTCATCCTCATCCTCTCATCCTCTCTCCTCTCATCCTCTCATCATCCTTTCATCCTCTCTCCTCATCCTCTCATCCTCTCTCCTCATCCTCTCTCCTCTCATCATCCTTTCATCCTCTCTCCTCATCCTCTCTCATCCTTTCATCCTCTCATCCTCTCTCCTCTCATCCTCTCTCCTCTCATCCTCTCATCCTCTCTCCTCTCACCCTCATTCCTCTCTCCTTTCATCCTCTCTCCTCTCATCCTCTCATCATCCTTTCATCCTCTCTCCTGATCCTCTCATCCTCTCATCCTCATCCTCTCTCCTCTCATCCTCCTCTCATCCTCTCTCCTCTCATTCTCTCATCATCCTTTCATCCTCTCTACTCTCATCCTCTCATCATCTCTCCTTTCATCCTCTCTCCTCTCATCCTCTCATCATCATTTCATCCTCTCTCCTCATCCTCTCTCCTTTCATCCTCTCATCATCCTTTCATCCTCTCTCTCATCCTCTCATCCTCTCTCTATCCTCTACCCTCATCTCTCCTCTCATCCTTCTCTCCTCTCATCTCTCTCATCATCTCTATCTCTTTCACTCTCATCTCTCTCCTCCTCCTCTCTTTCTCATCTCTATCCTCTTCTCCTTTCATCCTCTCTCCTCATCCTCTCTCTCTCCTCTCATCCTCTTCACTCTCATCCTCATCCTCTCTCCTTTCATCCTCTCTCTCTCTCTCTCTTCATTCTCTCTCATCTCCTCTCATCCTCTCTTCTCTCATCTCTCCTTTCATCCTCTCATCATCCTTTCATCTCTATCTCTCATCTCTCTCATCTCTCTCTCACTCTTCATCCTCTCTCCTCTCTTCCTCATCCTCTCTCCTCTCATCCTCTCATCATCCTTTCATTCTCTCTCATCCTCCTCTCTCTCTCATCCTCTCTCCTTTCATCCTCTCTCCTTTCATCCTCTCATCCTCTCTCCTCTCCTCTCATCCTCTCTCCTCTCTCTCTATCCTCTCTTCCTCATCCTCTCTCCTCTCATCCTCTCATCCTCTCATCATCCTTTCATCCTCTCACCCTCATCCTCACTCCTCTCATCCTCTCTCCTTTCATCCTCTCTCCTTTCATCCTCTCATCCTCTCTCCTCTCCTCTCATCCTCTGTCCTCTCCTCTCTCCTCATCCTCTCTCCTCTCCTCTCTCCTCTCATCCTCATCCTCTCATCCGCTCTCCTCTCATCCTCATCCTCTCATCCTCTCATCGTTTCATCCTCTCTCCTCTCTCCACTCATCCTCTCATCATCCTTTCATCCTCTCTCCTCATCCTCTCATCCTCTCTCCTTTCATCCTCTCTCCTCTCATCCTCTCATCATCCTTTCATCCTCTCTCCTCATCCTCTCTCCTCTCTCCTTTCATCCTCTCTCCTTTCATCCTCTCATCCTCTCTCCTCTCATCCTCTCTCTCCTTTCATCCTCTCTCCTCTCATCATCCTTTCATCCTCTCTCCTCATCCTCTCATCCTCTCATCATCCTTTCATCCTCCCTCCTCATCCTCTCATCCTCTCTCCTTTCATCCTCTCTCCTCTCATTCTCATCCTCTCATCCTCTCTCCTCTCAACCTCATCCTATCATCCTCTCATCATCCTTTCATCCTCTCATCCTCTCTCCTTTCATCCTCTCATCCTTTCACCCTCATCTCTCTCATCTCATTCTCTCCTCTCATCCTCTCATCATCTTTCATTCTCTTCTCTCATCTCTCCTCTCTCTCTCATCTCTCTTCTCTCATCTCTCTCCTTTTCATCCTCTCTCCTCTCATCCTCTCCTCTCTCCTCATCTCTCTCCTTTCTCTCTCCTCTCATCCTCATCCTCTCTCTCTCTCTTTCATCCTCTCTCATCTCCTCTCATCCCTCTCCTCATCTCTTCTCATCTCTCATTTCATCTCTCTTCATCCTCCTTTCATCCTCTCTCTCATCCTCTCATCCTCTCATCCTCTCTCCTCATCTCTCTCCTCTCTTCTCATCTCTCTCTCTCTATCATCCTCTTCATCTCTTTCCTCATCCTCTCCTCTCATCCTCTTCCTCTCTCTCTCTCTCTCTCTTTCTTCCTTTCTCCTTTCATCTCTCTCACCCTATCCTCTCTCATCTCATCTCTATCTCTTCTCATCCTCTCTCCTTTCATCCTCTCTCCTTTCATCCCTCTCATCCTTCTCTCATCTCCTCATTCTCTCTCTTCTCTCTCTCCTCTCATCCTCTCCTCTCATCTCTCATCTCTTCTCATCGTTTCATCCTCTCTCTCTCTCCACTCATCTCTCATCATCTTCTCATCTCTCTCATCTCTTTCTTTCATCTCTCCTCATCCACTCATCATATCTCCTTTCATCCTCTCTCCTCTCATCCTCTCATCATCCTTTCATCCTCTCTCCTTTCATCCTCTCATCCTCTCTCCTCTCCTCTCATCCTCTCTCCTCTCTCCTTTCATCCTCTCTCCTCTCTTCCTCTCATCATCCTTTCATCCTCTCATCCTCTCTCCTTTCATCCTCTCTCCTCTCATCCTCTCATCATCCTTTCATCCTCTCTCCTTTCATCCTCTCTCCTCTCATCCTCATCCTCTCATCCTCTCTCCTCTCAACCTCATCCTCTCATCATCCTTTCATCCTCTCTCCTCATCCTCTCATCCTCTCTCCTTTCATCCTCTCTCCTCTCATCCTCTCTCCTCTCATCCTCTCATCATTCTTTCATCCTCTCTCCTCATCCTCGCATCCTCTCATCCTCTCTCCTCATCCTCTCATCCTCTCATCATCCTTTCATCCTCTCTCCTCATCCTCTCTCATCCTCTCATCCTTTCACCCTCTCTCCTCTCATCCTCTCTCCTCTCTCCTCTCATCCTCTCATCCTCTCTCCTCTCATCCTCTTATCCTCTCTCCTCTCATCCTCTCTCCTCTCATCCTTTCATCCTCTCTCCTCTCACCCTCATCCTCTCATCCTCTCTCCTCTCATCCTCATCCTCTCATCCTCTCATCCTCTCTCCTTGCCTCCTCTCTAAACTGTATTGGAGGAGAAGGTCCATGGTCTCGAGGAGAGAGGATGAGTCTAATGGAAAAAGGATGAATTGAGACAGAGCCCCCGGTTGCGTCCAAAATGGCCCTATGGGCCTTGGATAAAAGTAATGTTCTAGGGAACAGGGTGCTAATTGGGACGCAGCCCCAGTGTCTGTGGGCAGATGAAAGCAGAAAACACAAAGCATTATGTGAGGTTCAGAGACAGGCTTTGATGCTGCAACAGAACAGAGGTGTGTGTGTGTGTGTGTGTGTGTGTGTGTGTTAGTGCTTGTGTGTATGTATGTATGTATGTCTGTGTGTGTGTGTGTGTTTGAGATCCATTATGTCTACATCATTAACAGGGAACTAATTAATCCACCTGATTGACTGTTGGTATCTGCTCACAGCATTATGTCATCATTGACTGGCTGTATCAATGAAACTTCTGTTGAATTAGCCTTTGATTAGTGTGTCATAAAAACACTATAAATAAACACTAAGACTACCCTACAGTACTACAGTAAATACTACCCTACAGTACTACAGTAAATACTACCTTACAGTACTACAGTAAACACTACCTTACAGTACTACAGTAAACAACACTACCCTACAGTACTACAGTAAATACTACCTTACAGTACTACAGTAAACACTACCTTACAGTACTACAGTAAACAACACTACCCTACAGTACTACAGTAAATACTACCCTACAGTACTACAGTAAATACTACCCTACAGTACTACAGTAAATACTACCTTACAGTACTACAGTAAACACTACCTTACAGTACTAAAGTAAACAACACTACCCTACAGTACTACAGTAAACACTACCTTACAGTACTACAGTAAACAACACTACCCTACAGTACTACAGTAAACACTACCCTACAGTACTACAGTAAACAACACTACCCTACAGTACTACAGTAAACAACACTACCCTACAGTACTACCGTTAATAACACTACCCTACAGTACTACAGTAAATACTACCATACAGTACTACAGTAAACAACACTATCATACAGTACTACAGTAAATACTACCCTACAGTACTACAGTAAACAACACTATCCTACAGTACTACAGTAAATACTACCCTACAGTACTACAGTAAACAACACTACCCTACAGTACTACAGTAAATACTACCCTACAGTACTACAGTAAACAACACTATCCTACAGTACTACAGTAAATACTACCCTACAGTACTACAGTAAACAACACTACCCTACAGTACTACAGTAAATACTACCATACAGTACTACAGTAAATACTACCCTACAGTACTACAGTAAATACTACCCTACAGTACTACAGTAAATACTACCATACAGTACTACAGTAAATACTACCCTACAGTACTACAGTAAACTACACTATCCTACAGTACTACAGTAAACAACACTACCCTACAGTACTACAGTAAATACTACCATACAGTACTACAGTAAATACTACCCTACAATACTACAGTAAATACTACCATACAGTACTACAGTAAATACTACCCTACAGTACTACAGTAAACAACACTATCCTACAGTACTACAGTAAACAACACTACCCTACAGTACTACAGTAAACAACACTACCCTACAGTACTACAGTAAACACTAGCCTACAGTACTACAGTAAACACTACCTTACAGTACTACAGTAAACACTACCCTACAGTACTACAGTAAATACTACCCTACAGTACTACAGTAAACACTACCCTACAGTACTACAGTAAACAACACTACCCTACAGTACTACAGTAAACAACACTACCCTACAGTACTACAGTAAACAACACTATCCTACAGTACTACAGTAAACACTACCCTACAGTACTACAGTAAACACTACCCTACAGTACTACAGTAAACAACACTACCCTACAGTACTACAGTAAACAACAATCCCCTACAGTACTACAGTGAGCAACACTACCCTACAGTACTACAGTAAACAACACTTACCCTACGGTGCTACAGTGAAACAACACTACCCTACAGTACTACAGTAAATACTACCCTACAGTACTAAAGTAAAACAACACTGCCCTACAGTACTACAGTAAACAACACTACCCTACAGTACTACAGTAAACACTACCTTACAGTTGCTACAGTAAACAACACTACCCTAAAGTGCTACAGTGAAACAACACTACCCTACAGTACTACAGTAAAACAGCACTCCTACAGTGCTACAGTGAAACACTACCCTACGGTACTACAGTGAAACAACACTACCCTACAGTACTACAGTAAATACTACCCTACAGTACTACAGTAAACACTACCATACAGTACTACAGTAAATACTACCCTACAGTACTACAGTAAACACTACCCTACAGTACTACAGTAAACAACACTACCCTACAGTACTACAGTAAATACTACCCTACCGTACTACAGTAAACACTACCCTACAGTACTACAGTAAACAACACTACCCTACAGTACTACAGTAAACAACACTACCCTACAGTACTACAGTAAACAACACTACCCTACAGTACTACAGTAAACAACACTACCCTACAGTACTACAGTAAACAATACTACCCTACAGTACTACAGTAAACACTACCCTACAGTACTACAGTAAACACTACCTTACAGTACTACAGTAAACAATACTACCCTACAGTACTACAGTAAACAACACTACCCTACAGTACTACAGTGAAAACAACACTACCCTACAGTACTACAGTAAACAATACTACCCTACAGTACTACAGTAAACAACACTACCCTACGGTACTACGGTAACACTGCCTTACAGTACTACAGTGAAACAATACTCACCCTACAGTGCTACAGTAAACAACACTACCTTACGGTAAACAACACTACCCCTACAGTACTACAGTAAACAACACTACCCTACAGTGCTACAGTAAACAACACTACCCTACAGTTGCTACAGTAAACAACACTACCCTACAGTACTGCAGTGAAACAATACTACCCTACAGTACTACAGTAAAACAACACTGCCCTAGAGTACTGCAGTGAAACAACACTACCCTACAGTACTACAGTAAACAACACTACCCTAGAGTACTACAGTAAACAACACTACCCTACAGTGCTACGGTAAAGCAACACTACCCTACAGTACTACAGTAAACAACACTACCCTACAGTACTACAGTAAACGACACTATCCCTACAGTACTACAGTAAACACACTACCCTACAGTACTACACGCTAAACAACACTACCCTACAGTTTACTACAGTAAACAACATTACCCTACAGTACTACAGTAAACAACACTACCCTACAGTACTACACTAAACAACACTACCCTACAGTCTTACAGTAAACAACACTACCCTACAGTACTACAGTAAACAACACTACCCTACAGTACTACAGTAAACAACACTACCCTACAGTACTACACTAAACAACACTACCCTACAGTACTACAGTAAACAACACTACCCTACAGTACTACAGTAAACAACACTACCCTACAGTACTACAGTAAACAACACTACCCTACGGTACTACGGTAAACAACACTACCCTTACAGTACTACAGTAAACACTACGCTTACAGTACTACGGTAAACAACACTACCCTGCAGTGCTACAGTAAACAACACTACCCTACAGTATTACAGTAAACAACACTACCTTACAGTACTACAGTAAAACAACACTACCCTACAGTACTACAGTAAACAACACTACCCTACGGTACTACAGTGAAACAACACTACCCTACAGTACCTACGGTAAACAACACTACCCTACAGTACTACACTAAAACAACACTCCTACGGTACTACGCAAGCAAACAGCACTACCTTACAGTACTACAGTAAACAACACTACCTTACGGTACGCAGTAAAGCACCACTACCTTACGGTGGTACGTAAACAACACTACCCTACAGTACTACGGTAAACAACACTACCCTACGGTACTACAGTAAACCAACACTGCCCTACGGTACTACAGTGAAACAACACTGCCTACGAGTACTACAGTAAACAACACTACCTTACAGTACTACGTGAAACACTACCTTACAGTACTACAGTAAAGCAATACTACCCTACAGTACTACAGTAAACAACACTGCCCTGCAGTACTACAGTGAAACAACACTACCCTACAGTAGCTACAGTGAAACAATACTACCCTACAGTACTACAGTGAAACAACACCTACCCTACAGTACTGCAGTAAACCACTACCTTACAGTACTACAGTGAAACAATACTACCCTACAGTGCTACGTAAACAACACTACCTTACGAGTGAAACAACACTGCCCTACAGTACTACAGTGAAACAACACTACCCTGCGAGTGCTACAGTAAACAACACTACCCTACGGTACTACGAGTGAAACAACACTGCCCTGACGGTGCTACAGTGAAACAATACTACCCTACAGTACTACAGTGAACAACACTCCCTGAGAGTACTACGGTAAACAACACTCCTACAGTACTACAGTAAACACTACCCTACAGTCTACAGTGAAACACTACCTTACAGTACTACGGTAAAACAACACTACCCTACAGTGCTACAGTAAACAACACTACCCTAGAGTACTACAGTAAAACAACACTACCCTACAGTACTACACTAAACAACACTACCCTACGGTACTACAGTAAACAACATTACCATACAGTACTACAGTAAACAACACTACCCTACAGTACTACAGTAAACAACACTACCCTACAGTCCTACAGTAAACAACACTACCCTACGGTACTACAGTAAACAACACTACCCTACAGTACTACAGTAAACAACACTACCCTACAGTACTACAGTAAACAACACTACCCTACAGTACTACAGTAAACAACACTACCCCTACAGTACTACAGTAAACAACACTACCCTACAGTACTACACTAAACAACACTACCCTACAGTACTACAGTGAAACAACACTCCCTACGGTACTACAGTAAACAACACTACCCTACAGTACTACGGTAAACACCACTACCCTACAGTACTACAGCTAAAACAACACTCCCTAAAAGTACTACGGTAAACAACACTACCCTACAGTACTACAGTAAACAACACTACCCTACAGTACTACAGTAAATAACACTACCCTACGGTACTACGGTGAAACAACACTACTCTACAGTACTACAGTAAGACACTACCTTACAGTACTGCGGTAAACAACACTACCCTACAGTGCTACAGTAAACAACACTACCCTACAGTATTACGGTAAACAACACTGCCCTCGGTGCTACAGTAAAACAACACTACCCTACAGTACTACAGTAAACAACACTACCCTACAGTACTACAGTAAAAACCGACTCCCTACAGTACTACAGTAAACAACACTCCCTGCGGTGCTACACTAAACAACGCTACCCTACGGTACTACAGTAAACAACACTGCACTACAGTGCTACGGTGAACACCACTGCCTTACGGTGCTGCAGTGAAACAACACTGCCCTACAGTACTACGGTAAACAAACACTGACCTACAGTACTACAGTGAAACAACACTGCCCTGCGGTGCTACAGTAAACAACACTGCCCTACAGTACTACGGTAAACAAGTGCACTACCTTACAGTGCTACGATGAAACGACACTCCCTACGGTGCTACAGTAAACGCTACCTTACGGTACTACAGTAAACAACACTGCCCTACAGTACTACAGTGAAACAGCGCTGCCCTACGGTGCTGCGGTATAACAGCGCTGCCCGCGGTGCTGCGGTAAACAGCGCTGCCCCTGCCGGTAACGCACTGCTGCGGTGCTACAGTGACAACACTGCCCTACGGTACTACGGTAAACAACACTGCCCTACAGTACCACGGTAAAACAACACTGCCTACGGTACTACAGTAAACAACACTACCTACGTACTACGGTAAACAATACTACTCTTGCTACTACAGTAAACAACACTACCCTACAGTACTACAGTAAACAACACTGACCCTACAGTTACTACAGCTAAACAACACTACCCTACAGTGCTACATAAACAACACTACCCTACAGTACTACAGTAAACAACACTACCCTACAGTGCTACAGTGAAACAACACTACCCTACAGTACTACAGTAAACAACACTACCCTACAGTACTACAGTAAACAACACTACCCTACAGTACTACAGAAACAACACTACCCTACAGTACTACAGTAAACAACACTACCCTACAGTACTACAGTAAACAACACTACCCTACAGTACTACAGTAAACAACACTGCCCTTACAGTACTACAGTAAACAACACTACCCTACAGTACTACAGTAAACAACACTACCCTACGGTACCACAGTAAACAACACTACCCTACGGTGCTACAGTAAACAACACTACCCTACAGTACTACGTAAAACACACTCCTACAGTACTACAGTAAACAACACTACCCTACAGTACTACAGTAAACAACACTACCCTACAGTACTACAGTAAACACCACTACCTTACAGTAGTACAGAAACAACACTACCCTACAGTACTACAGTAAACAACACTACCCTACAGTACTACAGTAAACAACACTACCCTACAGTACTACAGTAAACAACACTACCCCTACAGTACTACAGTAAACAACACTACCCTACAGTCCTACAGTAAACAACACTACCCTACAGTACTACAGTAAACAACACTACCTTACAGTACTACAGTAAAACAACACTACCCTACAGTACTACAGTAAACAACACTACCATACAGTACTACAGTAAACAACACTACCCTACAGTACTACAGTAAACAACACTACCCTACAGTACTACAGTAAACACTACCCTACGGTACTACAGTAAACAACACTACCCTACAGTACTACAGTAAACAACACTAACCTACAGTACTACAGTAAACAACACTACCCTACAGACTACAGTACAACACTACCTACAGTACTACAGTAAACAACACTACCCTACAGTACTACAGTAAACCAGACAGTACAACACTACCCTACAGTACTACAGTGAAACAACACTACCCTACAGTACTACAGTAAACACACTACCCTACAGTACTACAGTAAAACACTACCCTACAGTACTACGGTAAACAACACTACCCTACAGTACTACAGTAAACAGCACTACCCTACAGTACTACAGTAACAACACTACCCTTACAGTACTACAGTAAACAACACTACCCTACAGTACTACAGTAAACAACACTACCCTACAGTACTACGGTAAAACAACACTACCCTACAGTACTACGGTAAACAACACTACCCTACAGTACTGCAGTGAAACAACACTACCCTACAGTACTACAGTAAACAACACTACCTACAGTACTACGGTAAACAACACTGCCCTACAGTACTACAGTAAACAACACTACCCCTACGGTACTACAGTAAACAACACTACCCTACAGTACTACAGTAAACAACACTACCCTACAGTACTACAGTAAACAACAGCTACCTACCCTACAGTACTACAGTAAACAACACTACCTTACAGTACTACAGTAAACAACACTACCCTACAGTACTACACTCAACAACACTACCCTACAGTCCTACAGTAAACAACACTACCCTACAGTACTACAGTAAACAACACTACCCTACAGTACTACAGTAAACAACACTACCCTACAGTACTACAGTAAAACAACACTACCCTACAGTACTACAGTAAACAACACTACCCTACAGTACTACAGTAAACAACACTACCCTACAGTACTACAGTAAACAACACTACCCTACAGTCCTACAGTAAACAACACTACCCTACAGTACTACAGTAAACACTACCTTACAGTACTACAGTAAACAACACTACCCTACAGTACTACAGTAAACAACACTACCCTACAGTAAACAACACTACCCTACAGTACTACAGTAAACAACACTACCCTACAGTACTACAGTAAACAACACTACCCTACAGTACTACAGTAAACAACACTACCCTACAGTAAACAACACTACCTTACAGTACTACAGTAAACAACACTACCCTACAGTACTACAGTAAACAACACTACCCTTACAGTCTACAGTAAACAACATCCACTACTACAGTAAACACTACCCTACAGTACTACAGTAAACAACACTACCCTACAGTACTACAGTAAAACAACACTACCCCTACAGTACTACAGTAAACAACACTACCCTACAGTACTACAGTAAAACACTGCCTTACAGTACTACAGTAAACAACACTCCCTACAGTACTACAGTAAACAACACTACCATACAGTACTACAGTAAACAACACTAACCCTACAGTACTACAGTAAACAACACTACCCTACAGTACTACAGTAAACAACACTCCCTACAGTACTACAGTAAACAACACTACCCTTACAGTACTACAGTAAAACAACACTACCCTACAGTACTACAGTAAACAACACTACCCTACAGTGCTACAGTGAAACAACACTACCCTACAGTACTACAGTAAACAACACTACCCTACGGTACTACAGTAAACAACACTACCCTACAGTACTACAGTAAACAACACTACCCTTACAGTACTACAGTAAACAACACTACCCTACAGTACTACAGTAAACAACACTACCCTACAGTACTACAGTAAACAACACTACCCTACAGTACTACAGTAAACAACACTACCCTACAGTACTACACTCCAACAACACTACCCTACCAGTCCTACAGTAAACAACACTACCCTACAGTACTACAGTAAACAACACTACCCTACAGTACTACAGTAAACAACACTACCCTACAGTACTACAGTAAACAACACTACCCTACGGTCCTACAGTAAACAACACTGCCCTACAGTACTACAGTAAACACTACCTTACAGTACTACAGTAAACAACACTGCCCTACAGTGCTACGGTAAACAGCACTGCTCCCTACAGTAAACAACACTACCCTACAGTACTACAGTAAACAACACTACCCTACGGTACTACAGTAAACAACACTACCCTACAGTACTACAGTAAACAACACTACCCTACGGTACTACGAGTAAACAACACTACCCTACAGTACTACAGTAAACAATACTACCCTACAGTACTACAGTAAACAACACTACCCTACAGTACTACAGTAAAACAACACTACCCTACAGTACTACAGTAAACAACACTACCCTACAGTACTACAGTAAACAACACTACCCTACAGTACTACAGTAAACAACACTACCCTACAGTACTACAGTAAACAACACTACCCTACAGTACTACAGTAAACAACACTACCCTACAGTACTACAGTAAACAACACTACCTTACAGTACTACAGAAAACAACACTACCCTACAGTACTACAGTAAACACTACCCTACAGTCCTACAGTAAACACTACCCTACAGTACTACAGTAAACAACACTACCTTACAGTACTACAGTAAACAACACTACCCTACAGTACTACAGTAAACAACACTACCCTACAGTACCACAGTAAACAACACTACCCTACAGTACTACAGTAAACAACACTACCCTACAGTACTACAGTAAACAACACTACCCTACAGTACTACACTAAACAACACTACCCTACAGTACTACAGTAAACAACACTACCTTACAGTACTACAGTAAACACCACTACCTTACAGTAGTACCGTAAACAACACTACCCTACAGTACTACAGTAAACAACACTACCCTACAGTACTACAGTAAACAACACTACCCTACAGTACTACAGTAAACAACACTACCCTACAGTACTACAGTAAACAACACTACCCTACAGTCCTACAGTAAACAACACTACCCTACAGTACTACAGTAAACACTACCTTACAGTACTACAGTAAACAACACTACCCTACAGTACTACAGTAAACAACACTACCATACAGTACTACAGTAAACAACACTACCCTACAGTACTACAGTAAACAATACTACCCTACAGTACTACAGTAAACACTACCCTACAGTACTACAGTAAACAACACTACCCTACAGTACTACAGTAAACAACACTACCCTACAGTACTACAGTAAACAACACTACCCTACAGTACTACAGTAAACACTACCCTACAGTACTACAGTAAACAACACTACCCTACAGTACTACAGTAAACACTACCCTACAGTACTACAGTAAACAACACTACCCTACAGTACTACAGTAAACAACACTACCCTACAGTACTACAGTAAACAACACTACCCTACAGTACTACAGTAAACACTACCTTACAGTACTACAGTAAACAACACTACCCTACAGTACTACAGTAAACAACACTACCCTACAGGACTACAGTAAACAACACTACCCTACAGTACTACAGTAAACACTACCTTACAGTACTACAGTAAACAACACTACCCTACAGTACTACAGTAAACAACACTACCATACAGTACTACAGTAAACAACACTACCCTACAGTACTACAGTAAACAACACTACCCTACAGTACTACAGTAAACAACACTACCCTACAGTACTACAGTAAACAACACTACCTTACAGTACTACAGTAAACAACACTACCCTACAGTACTACAGTAAACAACACTACCCTACAGTACTACAGTAAACAATACTACCCTACAGTACTACAGTAAACAACACTACCCTACAGTACTACAGTAAACAACACTACCCTACAGTACTACAGTAAACAACACTACCCTACAGTACTACAGTAAACAACACTACCCTACAGTACTACAGTAAACAACACTACCCTACAGTACTACAGTAAACAACACTACCCTACAGTACTACACTAAACAACACTACCCTACAGTACTACAGTAAAACAACACTACCCTACAGTACTACAGTAAACAACACTACCCTACAGTACTACAGTAAACAACACTACCCTACAGTACTACAGTAAACAACACTACCCTACAGTCCTACAGTAAACAACACTACCCTACAGTACTACAGTAAACACTACCTTACAGTACTACAGTAAACAACACTACCCTACAGTACTACAGTAAACAACACTACCCTACAGTAAACAACACTACCCTACAGTACTACAGTAAACAACACTACCTTACAGTACTACAGTAAACAACACTACCCTACAGTACTACAGTAAACAACACTACCCTACAGTAAACAACACTACCTTACAGTACTACAGTAAACAACACTACCCTACAGTACTACAGTAAACAACACTACCCTACAGTAAACAACACTACCCTACAGTACTACAGTAAACAACACTACCCTACAGTACTACAGTAAACAATACTACCCTACAGTACTACAGTAAACAACACTACCCTACAGTACTACAGTAAACAACACTACCCTACAGTACTACAGTAAACAACACTACCCTACAGTACTACAGTAAACAACACTACCCTACAGTACTACAGTAAACAACACTACCCTACAGTCCTACAGTAAAGCAACACTACCCTACA
Source organism: Coregonus clupeaformis (assembly GCF_020615455.1). Classification (NCBI taxonomy): domain Eukaryota; kingdom Metazoa; phylum Chordata; class Actinopteri; order Salmoniformes; family Salmonidae; genus Coregonus; species Coregonus clupeaformis. The sequence goes on from NC_059194.1 coordinate 255,694, forward strand.
GTACTACAGTAAACAACACTACCCTACAGTACTACACTCAACAACACTACCCTACAGTCCTACAGTAAACAACACTACCCTACAGTACTACAGTAAACAACACTACCCTACAGTACTACAGTAAACAACACTACCCTACAGTACTACAGTAAACAACACTACCCTACAGTCCTACAGTAAACAACACTACCCTACAGTACTACAGTAAACAACACTACCCTACAGTACTACAGTAAACAACACTACCCTACAGTACTACAGTAAACAACACTACCCTACAGTACTACAGTAAACAATACTACCCTACAGTACTACAGTAAACAACACTACCCTACAGTACTACAGTAAACAACACTACCCTACAGTACTACAGTAAACAACACTACCTTACAGTACTACAGTAAACAACACTACCCTACAGTACTACACTAAACAACACTACCCTACAGTCCTACAGTAAGCAACACTACCCTACAGTACTACAGTAAACAACACTACCCTACAGTACTACACTCAACAACACTACCCTACAGTCCTACAGTAAACAACACTACCCTACAGTACTACAGTAAACAACACTACCCTACAGTACTACAGTAAACAACACTACCCTACAGTACTACAGTAAACAACACTACCCTACAGTAAACAACACTACCCTACAGTACTACAGTAAACACTACCTTACAGTACTACAGTAAACAACACTACCCTACAGCCAAGTAAACAGTACTACCCTACAGTAAACAACACTACCCTACAGTACTACAGTAAACAACACTACCCTACAGTGCTACAGTAAACAATACTACCCTACAGTACTACAGTAAACAACACTACCCTACAGTACTACAGTAAACAACACTACCCTACAGTACTACAGTAAACAACACTACCCTACAGTACTACAGTAAACAACACTACCCTACAGTACTACAGTAAAACACTACCCTACAGTACTACAGTAAACAACACTACCCTACAGTACTACAGTAAACACTACCCTACAGTACTACAGTAAACAACACTACCCTACAGTACTACAGTAAACAACACTACCCTACAGTACTACAGTAAACAACACTACCCTACAGTACTACAGTAAACAACACTACCCTACAGTACTACAGTAAACAACACTACCCTACAGTACTACAGTAAACACTACCTTACAGTACTACAGTAAACAACACTACCCTACAGTACTACAGTAAACAACACTACCCTACAGTACTACAGTAAACAACACTACCCTACAGTACTACAGTAAACAACACTACCCTACAGTACTACAGTAAACACTACCCCTACAGTACTACAGTAAACAACACTACCCTACAGTACTACAGTAAACAATACTACCCTACAGTACTACAGTAAACAACACTACCCTACAGTACTACAGTAAACACTACCTTACAGTACTACAGTAAACAATACTACCCTACAGTACTACAGTAAACAACACTACCTTACAGTAAACAACACTACCCTACAGTACTACAGTAAACAACACTACCCTACAGTACTACAGTAAACAACACTACCCTACAGTACTACAGTAAACAACACTACCCTACAGTACTACAGTAAACAACACTACCCTACAGTACTACAGTAAACAACACTACCCTACAGTACTACAGTAAACAACACTACCCTACAGTACTACAGTAAACAACACTACCCTACAGTACTACAGTAAACAACACTACCCTACAGTACTACAGTAAACAACACTACCCTACAGTACTACAGTAAACAACACTACCCTACAGTACTACAGTAAACAACACTCCCTACAGTACTACAGTAAACAACACTACCCTACAGTACTACAGTAAACAACACTACCCTACGGTACTACAGTAAACAACACTACCCTACAGTACTACAGTAAACAACACTACCCTACAGTACTACAGTAAACAACACTACCCTACAGTACTACAGTAAACAACACTACCCTACAGTACTACAGTAAAACAACACTACCCTACAGTACTACAGTAAACAACACTACCCTACAGTACTACAGTAAACAACACTACCCTACAGTACTACAGTAAACAACACTACCCTACAGTACTACAGTAAACAACACTACCCTACAGTACTACAGTAAACAACACTACCCTACAGTACTACAGTAAACAACACTACCCTACAGTACTACAGTAAACAACACTACCCTACAGTACTACAGTAAACAACACTACCCTACAGTACTACAGTAAGCAACACTACCCTACAGTACTACAGTAAACAACACTACCCTACAGTACTACAGTAAACAACACTACCCTACAGTACTACAGTAAACAACACTACCCTACAGTACTACAGTAAACAACACTACCCTACAGTACTACAGTAAACAACACTACCCTACAGTACTACAGTAAACAACACTACCCTACAGTACTACAGTAAACAACACTACCCTACAGTACTACAGTAAACACTACCTTACAGTACTACAGTAAACAACACTACCCTACAGTACTACAGTAAACAACACTACCCTACAGTACTACAGTAAACAACACTACCCTACAGTACTACAGTAAACAATACTACCCTACAGTACTACAGTAAACAACACTACCCTACAGTACTACAGTAAACAACACTACCCTACAGTACTACAGTAAACAACACTACCCTACAGTACTACAGTAAACAACACTACCCTACAGTACTACAGTAAACACTACCCTACAGTACTACAGTAAACAACACTACCCTACAGTACTACAGTAAACACTACCCTACAGTACTACAGTAAACAACACTACCCTACAGTACTACAGTAAACAACACTACCCTACAGTACTACAGTAAACAACACTACCCTACAGTACTACAGTAAACAACACTACCCTACAGTACTACAGTAAACAACACTACCCTACAGTACTACAGTAAACACTACCTTACAGTACTACAGTAAACAACACTACCCTACAGTACTACAGTAAACAACACTACCCTACAGTACTACAGTAAACAACACTACCCTACAGTACTACAGTAAACAACACTACCCTACAGTCCTACAGTAAACACTACCCTACAGTACTACAGTAAACAACACTACCCTACAGTACTACCGTAAACAACACTACCCTACAGTACTACAGTAAACAACACTACCCTACAGTCCTACAGTAAACAACACTACCCTACAGTACTACAGTAAACAACACTACCCTACAGTACTACAGTAAACAACACTACCCTACAGTACTACCGTAAACAACACTACCCTACAGTACTACAGTAAACAACACTACCCTACAGTACTACAGTAAACAACACTACCCTACAGTACTACAGTAAACAACACTACCCTACAGTACTACAGTAAACAACACTACCCTACAGTACTACAGTAAACAACACTACCCTACAGTACTACAGTAAACAACACTACCATACAGTACTACAGTAAACAACACTACCCTACAGTACTACAGTAAAAACACTACCCTACAGTACTACAGTAAACAACACTACCCTACAGTACTACAGTAAACAACACTACCATACAGTACTACAGTAAACAACACTACCCTACAGTACTACAGTAAACAACACTACCCTACAGTACTACAGTAAACAACACTACCCTACAGTACTACAGTAAACAACACTACCTTACAGTACTACAGTAAACAACACTACCCTACAGTACTACAGTAAACAACACTACCCTACAGTACTACAGTAAACAATACTACCCTACAGTACTACAGTAAACAACACTACCCTACAGTACTACAGTAAACAACACTACCCTACAGTACTACAGTAAACAACACTACCTTACAGTACTACAGTAAACAACACTACCCTACAGTACTACACTAAACAACACTACCCTACAGTACTACAGTAAACAACACTACCCTACAGTACTACAGTAAACAACACTACCTTACAGTACTACAGTAAACAACACTACCCTACAGTACTACACTAAACAACACTACCCTACAGTCCTACAGTAAGCAACACTACCCTACAGTACTACAGTAAACAACACTACCCTACAGTACTACACTCAACAACACTACCCTACAGTCCTACAGTAAACAACACTACCCTACAGTACTACAGTAAACAACACTACCCTACAGTACTACAGTAAACAACACTACCCTACAGTACTACAGTAAACAACACTACCCTACAGTACTACAGTAAACAACACTACCCTACAGTACTACAGTAAACAACACTACCCTACAGTACTACAGTAAACAACACTACCCTACAGTACTACAGTAAACAACACTACCCTACAGTACTACAGTAAACAACACTACCTTACAGTACTACAGTAAACAACACTACCCTACAGTACTACACTAAACAACACTACCTTACAGTACTACAGTAAACAACACTACCCTACAGTACTACAGTAAACAACACTACCCTACAGTACTACACTAAACAACACTACCCTACAGTCCTACAGTAAACAACACTACCCTACAGTCCTACAGTAAACACTACCCTACAGTACTACAGTAAACACTACCCTACAGTACTACAGTAAACAACACTACCCTACAGTCCTACAGTAAACAACACTACCCTACAGTACTACAGTAAACAACACTACCCTACAGTACTACAGTAAACAACACTACCCTACAGTACTACAGTAAACAACACTACATACTGTGGTTAGTTGTTGTTACGATAACTGTGGACGTTATGGATTCATTTTGTGCACATTGTTGTGTAACATCTCTAGTAACAGTTGGCTGGTTGTAGCGTAGGCTTTTAGCTGCACCTCACTATGGGTCTGTAGTCATGCCTGAAGCACTGTGTAAATGGAGCCTCTAATAGCTCGCTAATTATCCCTCCAGCTGTAATTCTGAGTTGATTTCTCAGGTGCAGACAGTGAATAGGCCTACTGACTGTGTACTCACTCTGATGACATGTGACATTGTGTGCATCCCAAACGGCACCCTATTCCCTATATAGCACACAACTTCTGACCAGGGCCCATAGGGAATAGGGTTCCATTTGGGGCGCAGTCATTGTGTAATGCTCTATTCTCAGGACTCACACTGCCATTTCTAGATTGTGATATTAACAGTATCAACATTCTGTCCTGAGGCAGACTGGTGCAACGAACCAACATTCTGTTCTGATGCAGACTGGTACAACGAACCAACATTCTGTCCTGAGGCAGACTGGTGCAACGAACCAACATTCTGTCCTGAGGCAGACTGGTGCAACGAACCAACATTCTGTTCTGATGCAGACTGGTACAACGAACCAACATTCTGTCCTGAGGCAGACTGGTGCAACGAACCAACATTCTGTCCTGAGGCAGACTGGTGCAACGAACCAACATTCTGTTCTGATGCAGACTGGTCAAACGAACTAACATTCTGTCCTGAGGCAGACTGGTGCAACAAACCAACATTCTGTTCTGAGGCAGACTGGTACAATGAACCAACATTCTGTCCTGAGGCAGACTGGTGCAACAAACCAACATTCTGTCCTGAGGCAGACTGGTGCAACAAACCAACATTCTGTTCTGAGGCAGACTGGTGCAACGAACCAACATTCTGTCCTGAGGCAGACTGGTACAATGAACCAACATTCTGTTCTGAGGCAGACTGGTACAATGAACCAACATTCTCATACTGTACTACTGCTGAGTACCGATCAGCTGTCATACTGTACTACTGCTGAATACTGATCAGCTGTCATACTGTACTACTGCTGAGTACTGATCAGCTGTCATACTGTACTACTGCTGAGTACTGATCAGCTCAGCTGTCATACTGTACTACTGCTGAGTACTGATCAGCTCAGCTGTCATACTGTACTACTGCTGAGTACTGATCAGCTGTCATACTGTACTACTGCTGAATACTGATCAGCTGTCATACTGTACTACTGCTGAGTACTGATCAGCCCAGCTGTCATACTGTACTACTGCTGAGTACTGATCAGCTGTCATACTGTACTACTGCTGAGTACTGATCAGCTGTCATACTGTACTACTGCTGAGTACCGATCAGCTGTCATACTGTACTACTGCTGAATACTGATCAGCTGTCATACTGTACTACTGCTGAGTACTGATCAGCTGTCATACTGTACTACTGCTGAGTACTGATCAGCTCAGCTGTCATACTGTACTACTGCTGAGTACTGATCAGCTGTCATACTGTACTACTGCTGAGTACTGATCAGCTGTCATACTGTACTACTGCTGAATACTGATCAGCTGTCATACTGTACTACTGCTGAGTACTGATCAGCCCAGCTGTCATACTGTACTACTGCTGAGTACTGATCAGCTGTCATACTGTACTACTGCTGAGTACTGATCAGCTGTCATACTGTACTACTGCTGAGTACTGATCAGCTCAGATGTCATACTGTACTACTGCCGAGTACTGATCAGCTGTCATACTGTACTACTGCTGAGTACTGATCAGCCCAGCTGTCATACTGTACTACTGCTGAGTACTGATCAGCTGTCATACTGTACTACTGCTGAGTACTGATCAGCTGTCATACTGTACTACTGCTGAGTACTGATCAGCTGTCATACTGTACTACTGCTGAGTACTGATCAGATCAGCTGTCATACTGTAGTACTGCTGAGTACTGATCAGCTCAGCTGTCATACTGTACTACTGCCGAGTACTGATCAGCTGTCATACTGTACTACTGCTGAGTACTGATCAGCCCAGCTGTCATACTGTACTACTGCTGAGTACTGATCAGCTGTCATACTGTACTACTGCTGAGTACTGATCAGCTGTCATACTGTACTACTGCTGAGTACTGATCAGCTGTCATACTGTACTACTGCTGAGTACTGATCAGCTGTCATACTGTACTACTGCTGAGTACTGATCAGCCCAGCTGTCATACTGTACTACTGCTGAGTACTGATCAGCTGTCATACTGTACTACTGCTGAATACTGATCAGCTCAGCTGTCATACTGTACTACTGCTGAGTACTGATCAGCTGTCATACTGTACTACTGCTGAGTACTGATCAGCTGTCATACTGTACTACTGCTGAGTACTGATCAGCTCAGCTGTCATACTGTACTACTGCTGAATACTGATCAGCTGTCATACTGTACTACTGCTGAGTACTGATCAGCTCAGCTGTCATACTGTAGTACTGCTGAATACTGATCAGCCCAGCTGTCATACTGTCCTACTGCTGAGTACTGATCAGCTCAGCTGTCATACTGTCCTACTGCTGAGTACTGATCAGCTCAGCTGTCATACTGTCCTACTGCTGAGTACTGATCAGCTCAGCTGTCATACTGTACTACTGCTGAGTACTGATCAGCTCAGCTCTCATACTGTACTACTGCTGAGTACTGATCAGCTGTCATACTGTACTACAGCTGAGTACTGATCAGCTGTCATACTGTACTACTGCTGAGTACTGATCAGCTGTCATACTGTACTACTGCTGAATACTGATCAGCTGTCATACTGTACTACTGCTGAGTACTGATCAGCTGTCATACTGTACTACTGCTGAGTACTGATCAGCTGTCATACTGTACTACTGCTGAGTACTGATCAGCTGTCATACTGTACTACTGCTGAATACTGATCAGCTGTCATACTGTACTACTGCTGAGTACTGATCAGCTGTCATACTGTACTACTGCTGAATACTGATCAGCTGTCATACTGTAGTACTGCTGAGTACTGATCAGCTGTCATACTGTACTACTGCTGAGTACTGATCAGCTGTCATACTGTACTACTGCTGAATACTGATCAGCTGTCACACTGTACTACTGCTGAGTACTGATCAGCTGTCATACTGTACTACTGCTGAGTACTGATCAGCTGTCATACTGTACTACTGCTGAGTACTGATCAGCTGTCATACTGTACTACTGCTGAGTACTGATCAGATCAGCTGTCATACTGTACTACTGCTGAGTACTGATCAGCTGTCATACTGTACTACTGCTGAGTACTGATCAGCTCAGCTGTCATACTGTACTACTGCTGAGTACTGATCAGCTCAGCTGTCATACTGTACTACTGCTGAGTACTGATCAGCTCAGCTGTCATACTGTACTACTGCTGAGTACTGATCAGCTGTCATACTGTACTACTGCTGAGTACTGATCAGCTGTCATACTGTACTACTGCTGAGTACTGATCAGCTGTCATACTGTACTACTGCTGAGTACTGATCAGCTGTCATACTGTACTACTGCTGAGTACTGATCAGCTGTCATACTGTACTACTGCTGAGTACTGATCAGCTGTCATACTGTACTACTGCTGAATACTGATCAGCTGTCATACTGTACTACTGCTGAGTACTGATCAGCTGTCATACTGTACTACTGCTGAATACTGATCAGCTGTCATACTGTACTACTGCTGAGTACTGATCAGCTGTCATACTGTACTACTGCTGAGTACTGATCAGCTGTCATACTGTACTACTGCTGAGTACTGATCAGCTGTCATACTGTACTACTGCTGAGTACTGATCAGCTGTCATACTGTACTACTGCTGAGTACTGATCAGCTGTCATACTGTACTACTGCTGAGTACTGATCAGATCAGCTGTCATACTGTACTACTGCTGAGTACTGATCAGCTGTCATACTGTACTACTGCTGAATACTGATCAGCTGTCATACTTTACTACTGCTGAGTACTGATCAGCTGTCATACTGTACTACTGCTGAGTACTGATCAGCTGTCATACTGTACTACTGCTGAATACTGATCAGATCAGCTGATATTCTGCTGCATGTTTGTCCCTCTCCATAGTGTCTAGGGATTTATGTTATGCCCCATATTTTGCCATGTATTTTTTGCACCACACTTTGCATATTCACAATTTTCCTGCTGATCTTCCATGCCTATCCCTGGTACCTGGCTGGTCCTGTATGGGCAGATCATCTCACATTCCCCCTCCAGGGAGAGAGGAGAAGGATCAGATGACATCAACAGTGGTTAGCGTTTAAGCACTCAGAGATGCAGAAAAAGGGCAATGCTACGAACTCAGCAGTCTGAAATAAAATGTATTTCTCTCCATTACAGTTCCCTCTTTTCCTCCTGAGGACGCAATGGAAGCTCAGTGAGACCAGCCAGCCAGCCAGCAGACCAGGGGTCAAATGGTATTTGATATATATTTCAAATACTTTATTTGTGCTTGATTGGGCTTGTCTGGGTTAATGGACCAATATAAAAGTCTTAATAGTGCAAACCCCCACCCAACTGGCACTCCAGGCAGGCTAAAGCAAACGTTCAAAGGAATTGAAAATATTTCAAATATTACTTGAACCCAGGTCTGACAGCCAGCACATCTCTTCCCTCCCACTCTGGCTCTGCTGATGGCCTCAACCCTTCAGTCTACAGCACTGGGACTTCACTTCAGAGCAGGTTAGAGCAGGCTGGGACTGAGGGGAGGAGAGGAGAGAGGAGACAGGAGAGAGAGGTGAGAGGAGAGAGGTGACAGGAGAGAGGAGAGAGGTGAGAGAGGTGAGAGGAGAGAGGTGACAGGAGAGAGGAGAGAGGTGAGAGGAGAGAGGACAGAAAGATAGGGAGAGTTGAGGGAAGGGGAGGAGGAGATGAGTGGTGGGAAAAGGAGGGAAACAGAAGAGAGGACTAGAAATGAGAGGTGAAAGGAGGAGAGGAAAAGGAAGGAGTGAGGAATAGCAGGGCCAACCAGCTCCACATGTGAGAGTGGTCCTCTACTGTCAGCTGATCCTCCTGTATCCAGCCATTCTACTGTCAGTTGATCCTCCTGTATCCTGCCATTCTACTGTCAGTTGATCCTCCTGTGTCCTGCCACTCTATTGTCAGTTGATCCTCCTGTATCCTGCCATTCTACTGTCAGTTGATCCTCCTGTATCCTGCCACTCTACTGTCAGTTGATCCTCCTGTATCCAGCCACTCTACTGTCAGTTGATCCTCCTGTATCCTGCCACTCTACTGTCAGCTGATCCTCCTGTATCCTGCCACTCTACTGTCAGCTGATCCTCCTGTATCCTGCCACTCTACTGTCAGCTGATCCTCCTGTATCCTGCCACTCTGTCAGCTGATCCTCCTGTGTCCTTCCACTCTACTGTCAGCTGATCCTCCTGTATCCTGCCACTCTACTGTCAGCTGATCCTCCTGTATCCAGCCACTCTACTGTCAGCTGATCCTCCTGTATCCTGCCACTCTGTCAGCTGATCCTCCTGTATCCAGCCACTCTACTGTCAGCTGATCCTCCTGTATCCTGCCACGGCAGCCTGACATTATCTGCTAGGCCTATACCTGATATTATTTACTCTGCTCTACACTTCAGCAATTCTCCTCCTATTCCCCCCCCATTCCCTCCTATTCCCCCCTATTCCCTCCTACTCCCCCCTATTCCCCCCATTCCCTCCCATTCCCCCCTATTCCCCCCCCCATTCCCCCCTATTCCCCCCCATTCCATCCCATTCACCCCTATTCCCCCCTACTCCCCCCACCATTCCCTCCCATTCCCCCCATTCCCTCCCATCCCCTCCTATTACCCCCATTCCCTCCTTTCCCTCCTATTCCCCCTATTCCCCCATTCCCTCCCATTCCCCCTATTCCCCCTATTCCCTCCCTTTCCCTCCTATTCTCTCCTATTCCCTCCTATTCCCTCCTATTCTCTCCTCTCACTCAAAGTATTATACTCCATAAATGGTGAAACAGACTAAACGGAACAGCTGATGTTCCCTAATGTCATCTGGATGTCAGTACAGAACAGTAATTACATGGCATTACAAAGCTGTTACTAAAATACTGCCGTTACATAATGGGATAGAGAGCAAACCAGCAACATACAGTGTTATATAAATCAGTCCAACTCTATCCCTTCTTACTGTAGGTTACTGTATTATAAAGTAGTCCAACCCTATCCCTTCTTACTGTAGGTTACTGTATTATAAAGTAGTCCAACCCTATCCCTTCTTACTGTAGGTTACTGTATTATAAAGTAGTCCAACCCTATCCCTTCTTACTGTAGGTTACTGTATTATAAAGTAGTCCAACCCTATCCCTTCTTACTGTAGGTTATTGTATTGTAAAGTAGTCCAACCCTATCCCTTCTTACTGTAGGTTACTGTATTATAAAGTAGTCCAACCCTATCCCTTCTTACTGTAGGTTACTGTATTATAAAGTAGTCCAACCCTATCCCTTCTTACTGTAGGTTACTGTATTATAAAGTAGTCCAACCATATCCGTTCTTACTGTAGGTTACTGTATTATAAAGTAGTCCAACCCTATCCCTTCTTACTGTAGGTTACTGTATTATAAAGTAGTCCAACCATATCCGTTCTTACTGTAGGTTACTGTATTATAAAGTAGTCCAACCCTATCCCTTCTTACTGTAGGTTACTGTATTATAAAGTAGTCCAACCATATCCCTTCTTACTGTAGGTTACTGTATTATAAAGTAGTCCAACCCTATCCCTTCTTACTGTATGTTACTGTATTATAAAGTAGTCCAACCCTATCCCTTCTTACTGTAGGTTACTGTATTATAAAGTAGTCCAACCCTATCCCTTCTTACTGTAGGTTACTGTATTATAAAGTAGTCCAACCATATCCGTTCTTACTGTAGGTTACTGTATTATAAAGTAGTCCAACCATATCCGTTCTTACTGTAGGTTACTGTATTATAAAGTAGTCCAACCATATCCGTTCTTACTGTAGGTTACTGTATTATAAAGTAGTCCAACCATATCCGTTCTTACTGTAGGTGGTCTGTATTTCTGGTCAAACACATATTTCAACGTCATGTACAGTAGACTCATGGTATGTTCTTCGACGACCTCTAATGACGGAGCTGTAGTGTATTTCTCCAACTCATATAGTCACTGGATCTACTGTATGCCCTTAGATAACACCATCATACATAATACACTGTAATCCTTGGCCTGAGATTGTTATTGTAGATTTATTGTATTTTTATTCTAGCGTATTTTTGCATGTATGACTGTATGTCGTAACAGTTTGACGCAACAGAAAAAGCTGTGGCCGGTGTATGAGTGTATTGGTGGTGTAGAAGTGGTGATGTTTGTTACTCACTGATGAAGTTGGTCTGGCCGGTGTAGATGGTGAACTGGGTGGTGTATGGGTAGTGTACTGGGTAGATGGTGAACTGGGTGGTGTATGGGTAGTGTACTGGGTAGATGGTGAACTGGGTGGTGTATGGGTAGTGTACTGGGTAGATGGTGAACTGGGTGGTGTATGGGTAGTGTACTGGGTAGATGGTGAACTGGGTGGTGTATGGGTAGTGTACTGGGTAGATGGTGAACTGGGTGGTGTATGGGTAGTGTACTGGGTAGATGGTGAACCGGGTGGTGTATGGGTAGTGTACTGGGTAGATGGTGAACCGGGTGGTGTATGGGTAGTGTACTGGGTAGATGGTGAACTGGGTGGTGTATGGGTAGTGTACTGGGTAGATGGTGAACTGGGTGGTGTATGGGTAGTGTACTGGGTAGATGGTGAACTGGGTGGTGTATGGGTAGTGTACTGGGTAGATGGTGAACTGGGTGGTGTATGGGTAGTGTACTGGGTAGATGGTGAACTGTGTGGTGTATGGGTAGTGTACTGGGTAGATGGTGAACTGGGTGGTGTATGGGTAGTGTATTGGGTAGATGGTGAACTGGGTGGTGTATGGGTAGTGTACTGGGTAGATGTGAACTGGGTGGTGTAGGGGTAGTGTACTGGGTAGATGGTGAACTGGGTGGTGTATGGGTAGTGTACTGGGTAGATGGTGAACTGGGTGGTGTATGGGTAGTGTACTGGGTAGATGGTGAACTGGGTGGTGTATGGGTAGTGTACTGGGTAGATGGTGAACTGGGTGGTGTATGGGTAGTGTACTGGGTAGATGGTGAGCTGGGTGGTGTATGGGTAGTGTACTGGGTAGATGGTGAACTGGGTGGTGTATGGCTGATGTATTGTCATGGTACTTACTGATGAAGTTGGTCTGGCCGGTGTAGATGGTGTACTGCAGTTCATAGGAGGTGACGCTGAACTCGTCCTCAGACGTCCAGTGAACAGTGATGGTGTCGTGGGAGGAAGTGCACAGCTCATCACGTACGGAGGGAGGACTGGGAGCTACAATGCCAACAAGGGATAGACTGGATTTATTCTGAGTTACAGAACAATACAAGATGTGTACTTGATCCCAGAGGACAGCATATGAGAGCATTAATATAAATTCTTATTTCCAAGGTGTTAAAAATGTATACATGTTTAATTTGGATAGTCCCCTGGCCTTCAGATGGTTTCCTGCTAGTTTCAGCATGTAGGCAGGGAGTTTCAGTGTCAACAAGGGATAGATCAGTGTTTAGGTATCATTTTAGACATGTCCATCATTGTCCCTGTCAAATAAATACAAAGTGTAGTACATTGTTGTCAGATTTGTTCTATGTGACTTCTGGTCGTTTGTGTTTCAACAAAAACTATATAACAACTCCAGAGGCTTGTAGGACGGACATCGATCACCAGACAGGTTCATTCCTCTCCCTCTCCCTCTCTCCCTCCCTCTTACCTGTCAGGTAGTCCAGTCCCTCCAGGATCTTCTTCTCTCTGGAGAAGTCCAGAGCAAAGTTATCAAAGGCTTCATTCAGGTTCACATCTGGTATCAGCACCTGTGAGGATGCCGTGGCCATGGCAACCCTGGGGGAGAGAGGGAGGGGGGAGAGAAGAAAGGAGAGGAGAGTAAGGGAGGGAGGAGAGAAGAGAAAGGGAGGGAGGAGAGAAGAGAGGGAGGAGAGAAAGGGAGGGAGGAGAGAAAGAGAGGGAGGAGAGAAGAGAGGAGAGTAAGGGAGGGAGGAGAGAAGGGAGGGAGGAGAGAAAGGGAGGGAGGAGAGAAGAGAAAGGGAGGGAGGAGAGAAGAGAGGGAGGAGAGAAAGGGAGGGAGGGAGAGAAAGAGAGGGAGGAGAGAAGAGAGGGGGAGGAGAGAAGGGAGGGAGGAGAGAAAGGGAGGGAGGAGAGAAGAGAAAGGGAGGGAGGAGAGAAGAGAGGGAGGAGAGAAAGGGAGGGAGGAGAGAAAGAGAGGGAGGAGAGAAGAGAGGAGAGGAGAGTAAGGGAGGGAGGAGAGAAGGGAGGGAGGAGAGAAAGGGAGGGAGGAGAGAAGGGAGGGAGGAGAGAAAGGGAGGGAGGAGAGAAGAGAGGAGAGAAAGAGAGGAGAGGAGAGTAAGGGAGGGAGGAGAGAAAGAGGAGAGAAGAGAGGGAGTAGAGAAGAGAGGGAGGAGAGAAGAGAAGAGAGGTGTCAGACTGGAGCATAGAGATCCTGTTAGTATTCTAATTCTAAGGAGAACCTCAGCAGGAGGGTGATGAAGGAGCAGAGACCAAGGATGCTCTCTGTCTAGACACATCAGTGTGTGTGTGTGTGTGTCTGACACAGCCGCAGACAGACAGGGCCCTGCTGTGTTTAACCCTTTAACATATTCCAGCCTGTCTCCGTCAGCCAGGGAACCTCATTCCTAAAACATCCACCAGATCCTGAAATCCTGAATGAAACTTATATTCCTGACTCAGGGAAAGGCCATGAATAACAAGCCTTGGAAACAGTAGAGGCCAGCCAAAATAGAAAAGTTGCAGAATGTGCTCTGAGTGTCCTTCCCTCTCTGTTGGCCTTAAAAGCCTCCCAAGAGACACACAGCCCATCCCCGCCCAGGGGGGAGGGATGTGATATCTCACCTCTCGCCCATGTTCCTGGTTGATGCTATAGGGGGCTGGCAGGGGAGGTAGTTTAGGGGGTAGGGGGGAGGGATGTCTGTCTCACCTCTCAGACACGTTCCTGGCGGTCTGTAGGAAGCGAGCGTGGTCGTTCTCCTTCAGGCTGTGTTCTGCCTGGGTGATGAGGGCACTGGAGCGCTCCAAACACTGTCTGCAGTTAGCCATCTGCTGGGCCAGCTTACGCAGCTTCATCACCTGAGACAGGTAGCACACACACACAGGACAGACACGCACGCACGCACGCACGCACGCACACACACACACACACACACAGGACACACACACACACACACGCACGCACGGACGGACGGACGCAGAACACACAAACAAGACACAGACACACAGGTACGTAGGTACACAGGTACACAGGTAGGCAGACACACAAGCAAGGGACAGAGAAGAGAAGTTCATGTTAGCAGGGTTACTAGGGTTTTTCTTAAATTTTACTATTTTCTACATTGTAGAATAATAGTGAAGACATCACAACTATAAAATAACACATATGGAATCATGTAGTAACTAAAAAAGTGTTAAACGAATCAAAATATATTTTATATTTGAGATTCTTCAAAGTAGCCACCCTTTGCCTTGATGAAAGCTTTGCACACTCTTGGCATTCTCTCAACCAGCTTCATGAGGTAGTCACCTGGAATGCTTTTCCAACAGTCTTGAAGGAGTTCCCACATATGCTGAGCACTTGTTGGCTGCTTTTCCTTCACTCTGCGGTCCAACTCATCCCAAACCATCTCAATTGGGTTGAGGTCGGGTGATTGTGGAGGCCAGGTCATCTGATGCGGCACTCCATCACTCTCCTTCTTGGTAAAATAGCCCTTACCCAACCTGGAGGTGTGTTGGGTCATTGTCCTGTTGAAAAACAAATGATAGTGGGACTAAGCCCAATCCAGATGGGATGGCGTATCGCTGCAGAATGCTGTGGTAGCCATGCTGGTTAAGTGTCCCTTGAATTCTAAATAAATCACAGACAGTGTCACCAGCAAAGCAACCCCACACCATAACACCTCCTCCTCCATGCTTTACAGTGGGAACTACAAACGCGGAGATCATCCGTTCACCTACTCTGTGTCTCACAAAGACACGGCGGTTGGAACCAAAAATCTCCAATTTGGACTACAGACCAAAAGGACAGATTTCCACCGGTCTAATGTCCATTGCTCGTGTTTCTTGGCCCAAGCAAGTCGCTTCTTCTTATTGGTGTCCTTTAGTAGTGGTTTCTTTGCAGCAATTCGACCATGAAGGCCTGATTCACGAAGTCTCCTCTGAATAGTTGATGTTGAGATGAGGCTGGTAACTCTAATGAACTTATCCTCTGCAGCAGAGGTAACTCTGGGTCTTCCATTCCTGTGGCAGTCCTCATGAGAGCCAGTTTCATCATAGCGCTTGATGGTTTTGCGACTGCACTTGAAGACTGACCTTCATGTCTTAAAGTAATGATGGACTGTCGTTTCTCTTTGCTTATTTGAGCTGTTCTTGCCATAATATGTACTTGGTATTTTACCAAATATGGCCATCTTCTGTATCCCAAGCCTACCTTGTCACAACACAACTGATTGGCTGAAACGCATTAAGAAGGAAAGAAATTCCACAAATAAACTTTTAACAAGGCACACCTGTTAATTGAAATGCATTCCAGGTGACTACCTCATGAAGCTGGTTGAGAGAATGCCAAGAGTGTGCAAAGCTGTCCTCAAGGCAAAGGGTGGCTGTTTGAAGAATCTCAAATATAAAATATATTTTGATTTGTTTAAGACTTTTTTGGTTGTGTGTTATTTCATAGTTTTGATGTCTTCACTATTATTCTACAATGTAGAAAACTAAGAAAACCCCTTGAATGAGTAGGTCTTCTAAAACTTTTGACTGGTAGAGTGTATATATATTGTTTTCTATGATCATAATAAGACTAAGAAGGAGAGGAATGCTGTCACAGAATCAGCACGTTTTGTTAACCATTGTGACAACAGCTGGTCATGTTGTCTCAGTTTGTTAATGGAGGTGACGTTCAAAACAGAGGGCCAAATATCCTGTGTTTCATTGTGTCGTCTCTAAAAACACCAGCCATGTCCAAGTATTCACTCTCTCTCTCTCTCTCTCTCTCTCTCTCTCTCTCTCTCTCTCTCTCTCTCTCTCTCTCTCTCTCTCTCTCTCTCTCTTCTCTCTCTCTCTCTCTCTCTCTCTCTCTCTCTCTCTCTCTCTCTCCTCTCTCTCTCTCTCTCTCTCTCTCTCTCTCTCTCTCTCTCTCTCTCTCTCTCTCTCTCTCTCTCTCTCTCTCTCTCTCTCCATCATCATCATCATCATCATCACATGGAAAGTGTATAATCAGACTATAGGGGTGTTATTATTCCCTCAGGGATGAGTGGAATAACATAATTCTAACATTCTAAATTCTAATTCTACATAATCTATTCATATTCAGTCCATCCCCGGCTCAGATGTGACACATTGAATTAGCTTCATTTAATTCTCCCTCGTCAGGGCAAATGTTCAAATCTTTGAGAGAAGGGATTTGAGGAATTTAATTGCTTCTGTAATGTGAAGGCATTCTCAGTAACTGGTATTAAATACAATATGCTTTATAAATGTCACTGGTAAGACTACATTTGATTTAGTCTACGCAACATAAGCTACATGAAAGTGCCACTGGAAAGACTTATATATTGATGATGGTGGTTTACAATCAACATGATAACAGACAAGTACTATTTAGAACGGAAAAATCTGTCTGGATTTAGATGACATACGTTGCATCCCAAATAACACCCTATTCCTTATATAGTGCACTACTTTTGTCAAGAGCCCTATGAACCCTGTACAAAAGTAGTGCACTATATAGAGAATATGGTGCCATTTGGGACACAGTTTGGTAAGAGTTCTTCTTGTTGTTGATGAGCCCCCCGGGCAACGCATTACAACAGCAGCAATACACAGGAAAGACAGAGAAAGAGGCTAAAAGTGAGCAGGGAGAAAGAGATGCAGAGAGAGAGAGATACAGAGAGACACAGAGAGAGAGATACAGAGAGAGAGATACAGAGAGAGAGATACAGAGAGATCAGAGAGAGAGCGATACAGAGAGATCAGAGAGAGAGATTCAGAGAGAGACAGAGAGAGATACAGAGAGACACAGAGAGAGAGAGAGATCAGAGAGAGAGATACAGAGAGAGAGACTCCACTCCTCTCTGATCATTGCTCTTCTCCATCCTCCTCTCTTGTCCTCAACATGCCCATCTCCTCTCCTCCCCGCTCCTCTCTTCTCACCTCCTCTCCTCTCCTCTCCTCCTCAACCAGCCCATCTCCTCTTCTCTCTCCTCACCCCCCCTCCTCTCTCCTCAACATGCCCTTCTCCTCTCATACTCTCTCCTCTCCTCAACCTGCCCTTCTCCTCCCCTCTCCTCTCCTCAACCTGCCCTTCTCCTCCCCTCTCCTCTCCTCAACCTGCCCTTCTCCTCCCTCTCCTCTCCTCAACCTGCCCTTCTCCTCCCCTCTCCTCAACCTGCCCTCCTCCTCTCCTCTCCTCTCCTCTCACATCCTCTCCTCTCCTCCTCAACCAGCCCATCTCCTCTTCTCTCTCCTCACCCCCTCCTCCCCTCTCCTCAACCTGCCCTACTCCTCTCCTACTCTCCCCTCTCCTTTCCACCTCTCTTCTCTCCCCTCCTCCTCCTCAACCTGCCCTTCTCCTCTCCCTACACCTCTCCTCCTCTCTCCTACTCTCCCTACTCCTCACCTCTCCTCTCTCTCCTCTCCTCAACCTGCCCTTCTCCTCTCCTCAACCTGCCCTTCTCCTCTCCTCTCCCGTCCTTTATCCTCTCTTCTCACCTCCCCTCTCCACCTCTCTACTCTCCCCTCCTCTCCTCTCCTCTCCTCTCCTCTCCCCTCTCCTCCGCTCTGCTCTCCTACTCTCCTCTCCACCTCTCTCCTCTCACCTCCCCTCTCCACCTCTCTCCCCTCCTCTCCTCTCCTCTCCCCTCTGCTCTGCTCTGCTCTCCTACTCTCCCCTCTCCTCTCCTCTCCTCTCCTCTCCTCTCCTCTCCACTCCTCCTCTCCTCTCCACTCCTCTCCCTTCCCCGTCTCTCCTCCTCTCCCCTACTCTCCCCTCTTCTCTCCCCTCCTCCTCCTCTCCTCTCCCCTCTCCTCTCCTCAACCTGCCCTTCTCCTCTCCTCCTCCCCTCCCTACTCCTCTCCTCCTCTCTCCTCTCACCCTCCGCTCCTCTCCCCTCCCCTCCGCTCCTCTCCTTCACCCACTCCTCACCTCTCCTCTCTCCTCAACCTGCCCTTCTCCCCTCCTCTCTGTCCTCCTCTCCCCTTCCCTTCTCTCCTCCTCTCCCCTCTTCTCCTCTCTCCTCTCCCTTCCCCTCCCCTCCCTCCTCCTACTCTCTCCTCCCCTCCTCTCCCCTCTCCTCCCCTACTCTCTCCTCTCCTCTCCCCTCAACCCCTCTCCTCAACCTGTCCTCTCTTCTCTTCTCCTCTTCTCAACCTGTCCTCTCTTCTCTTCTCCTTTTCTCACTCCCCTCCTCTCTCCTCCCCTTCTCTCCTCCTCTCCTACACTCTCCTCCACCCTCCTCTACTCTCTCCTCTCCCTTCCTCCCCCCTCCCCTCTACTCTTCTCTCCCTTCTCCTCTCCCCTCCCTCTGTCTGTCTCCTCTACCCTCCTCCCCTCCTCTCCTCTCCTCAAACTGCCCGTCCATCTACTCTCCTCAACCTGCCCCTCTCCTCTCCATCAACCTCGCTCCTCCTCTCCTCTTCTACACTCTCCTCTCCCCTCCTCTCCACTCCCCTCTCCTCAACCTGCCCTTCTCCTCTCCCCTCCTCCTCTCTCCTCTCCTACTCTCTCCTCTCCACACCACCCCTCTCCTCTCCCCTCCCCTCCTCTCCTCTCCTCCTCTCTCCTACTCTCTACTCTCCGGTCCTCTCTCCTCTCCTCTCCTCTCCTCAACCTGCCCTTCACCTCTCCTCATCTCTCCTCCCCTCCTCTCCCTACTCCTCTCCTCTCCTCCTCTCTACTCTCCTCTCCTGTCCCCTCCTCTCCTCTCCTCAACCTGCCCTTCACCTCTCCTCCCCTCCTTTCCCTACTCCTCTCCTCTCCTCCTCTCTACTCTCCTCTCCTCTCCTCAACCTGCCCTTTACCTCTCCTCTCCCCTCCTCTCCTCATCTCTCCTCTCCCTACTCCTACTCTCTCCTCCTCTCCTCTCCTCCCCTTCTCCACTCCCCTACTCTCTCCTCTCCTCACCTCACTTCCTCTCCCCTACCTCTCCACAACCTGCCCCTCTCCTCTCCTCTCCTCTCCTCTCCTCTCCTCTCCTCTCCTCTCCTCTCCTCTCCTTCTCACCCTTCCCATCTCCTCTGCCACCTTCTTCTTTATTCTTCCTGTTGTCATTCCACATCATTCTCTCCACTCTCTCTAGACCAGCGGTTCCCAAACTAAGGGTCGCGGGAGAATTTCCCAAATCCTGAAGAACAAAAATATATACCAATATATATATATATATATATATATATATATTATAATATCATCTTTGTATCTCAAAATCATTGTAATGTGGTTAACCTTAAAAATCTAAATAAAAATTATTCAAATCTAAAAGATAAAATTCAACCAGAGAGCGCCCTTAGATCATGGGAAAAGGCAGCACTTGACCGTTGCACTTGAATCATTCCCACAGGGAATGGCTAGGCTACACTACACTATGAAACCACACACTATTGCAGAGACGTTGATATTACCCGCCGCAACTGACATGGTGAAAACAATGTGTGGGGAGGCAGAGGCACAGAAACTCACATCAATACCTTTTTTAGATAACACTGTTAAATGAAGAATTTATGCTATTGCTAGCAATCAAGAGGAAACTCTGACATTCTCTCCAAATGGTCGTTAGCTTTGAGGGCCGAGATACATTGACTTTTATTTTTTATTTTTTATTATTTCACCTTTATTTAACCAGGTAAGCCAGTTGAGAACAGGTTCTCATTTACAACTGCGACCTGGCCAAGATAAAGCAAAGCAGTGCGATAAAAACAACACAGAGTTACATATGGGGTAAAACAAAACATAAAGTCTTATGTTCGCTATACATGTCGGGGGATGCTATTCACGAGGACATATTGTTCTGTCTCACGATTGCCGAGCATGAAACGACACATGGGATGTTCAGTGTGCTGCGTGGTTGAATGAATGGTGGGCTTTTGCACAGACGGGGCTCCATCTATCAAGGGATGGCGGGCAGGCCTCCGCACTCTAGTTATGAATGTGTCTCCCACTGCCATACGGACGCATTGTATGATACACCGAGAGCAACTGGCGGCAAAAGAGCTGAGCACAGAGCTAAGAGATATACTGCAGCGGGTAACTTCGATTGTAAACTACATTAAAAACACATCCACTGTTCGCAAAACTATGGGATATGGGATCAGAGCATGACAACGTTCTATTTCACACCGAGGCTTGGTGGATATCAAGGGGGAGTGTTGGAAAGATTTTTTCGCATTGAGAGAGGAACTGTTGTGTCATTCACAATGGATGTAAAAAAAATAAAAATAAAAACGGACTTGGTTGACTTTCTGTGTAATGAAAACAAAAGAAGAGAAGTGTCCCAAACGAGTGATGAATACTCATCTCCTTTCGCAGGGCACTTTGGGACCTACTTCCCAATCCGTTTGACTGTGATCCTGGCTCAGTTGACATGCCGGTAAGTGAAATCGAACAGCTGGTCGAGCTGTCATGTGACCGAATGCATTCACGGGTCACTACGGAGGAGTTTTGGTTCCTGACTCAGAGGGAATACCCTGCCGTCTCCCTCTGAGCAATAATGCCGCGCTGAAAACAACTGGAAACTCGAAAATCTCCGACTTCTGTGCGTTCAAGACAACTGGGAACACGGAAAGAAACAAGCTCCGACAGGTAAAAATAGTTTTGAACGATAATTCAACTCGGAATTACAACTTGGGAACTCGGGCCTCTTTCTAGAGCTCTGACTTTCTAGACCTAAAGACCACTGACGTCATGATTTGACCTCATATTTTTCAGAGTTCCCAGTTGTCTTGAAAGCACCATGGTAGGCTACCCTTTGCCAGCTCATATCTGTGTGAAGCTGGATTCAGTCTCGTCTTCATTAATTACTGCAGTGGGCAAAATCAGGGTCACACAGAGTGATTCTTGGTAGTCTTAAACAAATCTATTTTGTAACAAAAGTATACACCTGACACACATGGTTATGGGCTTAAAAAGAAGAAGACAACTGTACCATGCCAGATATGGAGTTGAAATGTATTCAATTTTGAGTTTGCATCCCAATATTACACTTCATATACATAACAGTAGACTGAAATATAACAAAACCGTTTGACATAGAAACAGACAGATTTCCGTCTGTAAATAAATGTTTTTATTAATTATGAAAAATATATGAATAACATTTCACAGACGAGGCCAAAGAGGGCACTTTTGGTCATTGACTGCAGGAAAGGAATACAACCAAATATCGATCCAGGTTGGATGTGACAGCAGAGATGAGGTGCGCACTGTCGACCACGCCCCCATGACTTTGAGAAGCTCCGACGCGACATGCATCTCATTAGTGGAGGTGAAATAAGAGACATTGAGCACGGTTGCATGCGATTATTGTGGATAGTCAGGTTCCTATGATAGTTTGTTTAAAATGTTTACATGCTTAGCAAGAAGAACGAATTCCCTAATAATCCTGTTTACACATCTGAAATCAGACTACTGATGGCACTTTTGATAAATGCAGAAAACCTCCAATCAAAATAAACATTCTACCACAGTGGCCATGCTATTTTTTGCGAAAACGTTTTGATTCTGAGTTTCGACATATAAAGTTTGTATGTGAAAAGTGAAAACTATTTATAAGATGCATACTATCAGTTTTTCCGAACTCACTTCACTCACGCGTAAGAGGGAGGCTGGCGCTGCCCGGTGCTGGCACATGCTCAGATCAAATACATTACTAATTAAGCTGTTTCCTAATAATTAAAAAGGTTTCTCAGAAAACCAGGTGTTTTAAACGGTGTACGGATTACGACCTTACACCGATTAAGATAAACAGAGTAAGGTGTTTACATGACTACTGCCATACGGGGCCTTCTGCCATAATCAGTTTAATATCGAATTATTAGTGTGCATGTAAACGTACTCATTATGCCAGACTAATTTGCAATTGACTGACCCACATCAAAAGCATGTGATGGTGAGTTGATAAGACAATCAGAAGAACTATTAGAATGTTTTTGAATTGACTGCCATAGCCCCAAATAAAAAAGTAAACATTGGCTGATAATTAACAACAAACGAGAACATTTTCAGGTATCAAAATGGGGGTCGTGGCCCAAAAGAGTTTGAGAACCCCTGAACTGAACTGTGCCATAGATCACAAGCTCTTTCACTACTAAACTCACAGCTGCGACAAAGGGAAAAGTTATGTTCTCAAGAAATATGCAGGCCCCACATTTTGTATTATTATTCGTCGGCAACCTCAGACACACCCCCGTAATCCGATACTTCTGATGTCACCATGGAGTGTCATGACAGGCTGTGACAAGCCCCCCCCTCTTTCTTCTCTCTCCCTCTCTCACTGTGGCAGTTGTAGTGACTTCTCTCTCTCCCTCTCTCACTGTGGCAGTTGTAGTGACTTCCCTCTCTCACTGTGGCATTTGTAGTGACTTATCTCTCTCCCTCTCTCTCTGTGGCAGTTGTAGTGACTTCTCTCTCTCTCTCTCTCTGTGGCAGTTGTAGTGACTTCCCTCTCTCACTGTGGCAGTTGTAGTGACTTATCTCTCTCTCTCTCTCACTGTGGCAGTTGTAGTGACTTCTCTCTCTCTCTCTCTGTGGCAGTTGTAGTGACTTCTCTCTCTCCCTCTCTCACTGTGGCATTTGTAGTGACTTCTCTCTCTCTCTCTCTCTCTCTGTGGCAGTTGTAGTGACTTCTCCCTCTCTCTCTCTCTCTCTGAGGCAGTTGTAGTGACTTCTCTCTCTCTCTCTCTGTGGCAGTTGTAGTGACTTCTCCCTCTCTCTCTCACTGAGGCAGTTGTAGTGACTTCTCTCTCTCTCTCTCTCTGTGGCAGTTGTAGTGACTTCTCTCTCTCTCTCTCTGTGGCAGTTGTAGTGACTTCTCTCTCTCTCTCACTGAGGCAGTTGTAGTGACTTCTCTCTCTCTCTCTCTGTGGCAGTTGTAGTGACTTCTCTCTCTCTCTCTCTCTCTGAGGCAGTTGTAGTGACTTCTCCCTCTCTCTCTCTGTGGCAGTTGTAGTGACTTCTCTCTCTCTCTCTCTGAGGCAGTTGTAGTGACTTCTCTCTCTCTCTCACTGTGGCAGTTGTAGTGACTTCTCCCTCTCTCTCTCTGTGGCAGTTGTAGTGACTTCTCTCTCTCTCTCTCTCTGTGGCAGTTGTAGTGACTTCTCTCTCTCTCTCTCTGTGGCAGTTGTAGTGACTTCTCTCTCTCTCTCTCTGTGGCAGTTGTAGTGACTTCTCCCTCTCTCTCTCTATGGCAGTTGTAGTGACTTCTCTCTCTCTCTCTCTCTCTGTGGCAGTTGTAGTGACTTCTCTCTCTCTCTCTGAGGCAGTTGTAGTGACTTCTCTCTCTCTCTCTCTGTGGCAGTTGTAGTGACTTCTCTCTCTCTCTCTGTGGCAGTTGTAGTGACTTCTCTCTCTCTCTCTGTGGCAGTTGTAGTGACTTCTCTCTCTCCCTCTCTCTCTCTGAGGCAGTTGTAGTGACTTCTCCCTCTCTCTCTCTGAGGCAGTTGTAGTGACTTCTCCCTCTCTCTCTCTGAGGCAGTTGTAGTGACTTCTCTCTCTCCTCTCTCTCTGAGGCAGTTGTAGTGACTTCTCCCTCTCTCTCTCTGAGGCAGTTGTAGTGACTTCTCCCCTCTCTCTCTGTGGCAGTTGTAGTGACTTCTCTCTCTCTCTCTCTATGGCAGTTGTAGTGACTTCTCTCTCTTCCCTGTTTCTCTGTGGCAGTTGTAGTGACACATTGTGAATGCAGTTTTAACTGCCACCTACAACGTCTCCCTGACTCAGACAGGTTGTCACACACGTCAGATCAGCTTTTAATGTGTGTAGCGGGAGAGACTGGAGACAACACTCGCTCTTTCTACTGACGCCTCTTTCAAATGGTAAACAAATGGCCAGTTTTTAAAGACTTCAGTAGGGAATAAGGTGTAACCTCTGAAGCACCCAGTGCAAGAGTATGATTTGAGACGCAGCCCGGGAGTAGTGTACCTTGCACCATAGGGTTCCAGTGTAGCATTAAGGGTCTGTGTGTAGAAAACGACTGTACCTTGGACTCCTTGATCTTGACAGCGATGATCTGTTTCCTCTGGCGTATGATCTCCACAAGCTCGTCACACTCCTCCACTAGCTTGGCCTCGTGCATCGCTGTGTTCACCTGGGGACAGGAGCGTAGCACACTTTAACACGGTGTCCAAACAAACACTAACACGGGGTTCAAACAACAAAAACAGCCACAACACTGTAGCTGAGACCTCGTCAATGACTGGGGTTCACCTGAGGTAGGCTTTAATACGCTGGCCAATCAAACACTTACACAGAGTTCGGATCAACAACACTGTTCTGTGATAGCCGAGACATCACCGCAGCTTCAGGTACATTATTAGTTCATTTGTCATCTGTGGTTCGGTGACACATGTTCCAGTCTGAGCATGATTTATTTTGACAGAATCATTGCACATGAAAAAAATATTAGAATACATTATAATGTATTATGAGAATGTGATTTTCTGTGAACTTTAAGTGTTGAATCTTCTCATTATACAAGGTTGTGACTGAGTATGAAACTGTTCACCCGCTAACACCCGCTAACACTGATCATCACTCCACAAAGCTCATTATAGCAGTTAGAGCCACTTAAGTTTTGTTAATCACAAACACACACACACACACACACACACACACACACACACACACACACACACACACACACACACACACACACACACACACACACACACACACACACAAACACACAAACAAAAATGCACGCACACGAGCGGGTACAGACACACAAACTCCATTAAATACATAACAGCCATCTTATGAACGGAGGTTTGTTATTAACAAGGATAAATTAAATGCTCCAACATCACTGTGGATTGCTGCTCAGCAAAATGACATTGGCAGATTCACTAGGCAGATTCACTAGGCAGATCCACTAGGCAGATTCACTAGGCAGATTCACTAGGTAGATTCACTAGGCAGATTCACTAGGTAGATTCACTAGGCAGATTCACTAGGCAGAATAATCTTCTCATCCTCCCTGCATCACCAAATCTCATCCCACTGCCTGAAACACTGAACCAGGTATATATCCTCATCTGAACCAGGGATATCTCCTCATCTGAACCAGGGATATCTCCTCATCTGAACCAGGGATATCTCCTCATCTGAACCAGGGATATCTCCTCATCTGAACCAGGGATATCTCCTCATCTGAACCAGGGATATCTCCTCATCTGAACCAGGGATACAGTGCATTCGGAAAGTATTCAGACCCCTTGACGTTTTCCACATTTTGTTACGTTACAGCCTTATTCTAAAATTGATTACATTGTTTTTTCCCCTCATCAATCTACACACAACACCCCATAATGACAAAGCAAAAACAGGTATAAAAAATTTAAAATATAAAACTTAAATGTCGCTGTAGAGCTATTTTCAGGTCTCTCCAGAGATGTTCGATCGGGTTCAAGTCCGGGCTCTGGCTGGGCCACTCAAGGCCATTCAGAGACTTGTCCCGAAGCCACTCCTGCGTTGTCTTGGC
Source organism: Coregonus clupeaformis (assembly GCF_020615455.1). NCBI lineage: Eukaryota > Metazoa > Chordata > Actinopteri > Salmoniformes > Salmonidae > Coregonus > Coregonus clupeaformis. Next base: position 282,255 of record NC_059194.1, read on the forward strand.
TGTGTGCTTAGGGTCGTTGTCCTGTTGGAAGGTGAACCTTCACCCCAGTCTGAGGTCCTGAGCGCTCTGGAGCAGGTTTTCATCAAGGATTTCTCTTTCCCTCAATCCTGACTAGTCTCCCTGCCTCTGAAGAACATCCCCACAGCATGATGCCGCCACCACCACGCTTCACCGTAGGGATGGTGCCAGATTTCCTCAAGAGGTGACGCTTGGCATTCAGGCCAAAGAGTTCAATCTTGGTTTCATCAGACCAGAGAATCTTGTTTTTCATGGTCTGACAGTCCTTTAGGTGCCTTTTGGCAAACCCCAAGCGGGCTGTCATGTGCCTTTTACTGAGGAGTGGCTTCCGTCTGGCCACTCTACCATAAAGGCCTGATTGGTGGAGTGCTGCAGAGGTGGTGGTCCTTCTGGAAGGTTCTCCCATCTCCACAGAGGAACTCTGGAGCTCTGTCAGAGTGACCATCGGGTTCTTGGTCACCTCCCTGACCAAGGTCCTTCTCCCCCGATTACTCAGTTTGGCTGGGCGGCCAGCTCTAGGAAGAGTCTTTGTGGTTCCAAACTTCTTCCATTTAAGAACGATGGAGGCCACTTTGTTCTTGGGGACCTTCAATGCTGCAGACATTTTTGGGTTACCTTCCCCAGATCTATGCCTCGACACAATCCTGTCTCGGAACTCTACGGACAATTCCATCGACCTCATGGCTTGGTTTTTGCTCTGACATGCACTGTCAACAGTGGGACCTTATATAGACAAATCATGTCCAATCAATTGAATTTACCACAGGTGGACTCCAATCAAGTGTTAGAAACATCTCAAGGATGATCAATGGAAACGGGATGCACCAGAGCTCAATTTCGAGTCTCATAGCAAAGGGTCTGAATACTTATGTAAATAAGATATTTCTGTTTTTTATTTTTTATAAATAAGGAACATTTTCTAAAAACCTATTTTCACTTTGTCATTATGGGGTATTGTGTGTAGATTTATGAGGAAATTTTTTTATTTAATCCATTTTAGAATAAGCCTGTAACGTAAGTAAATGTGGAAAAAGGGAAGGGTCTGAATACTTTCCAAATGCACTGTATATCCTCATCTGAACCAGGGATATCTCCTCATCTGAACCAGGGATATATCCTCATCTGAACTACAGGGATATCTCCTCATCTGAACCAGGGATATCTCCTCATCTGAACCAGCTCCTCACTAAAATTGTCCCGAATGCTCAGGGATAATTTATCCTCTGAAATCTTCCCTGTCTGTCTGATCTCCAGGTAGGCATGGGAAGAAATATGTCCTTTATAAAAACAAATGTAAATAGCGGCATTGACGTATCGGCTATATTGACCTAGGGGGAACCACACCACAAAGAGTTGAGCTCCAGTCACCAGTCACTCACATAATGCCTCTAGTGGAGGACTTTCCCTAACCCTAACCCCGACATGATTCACTCTGACCTCTAGTGGAGGACTTTCCCTAACCCTAACCCCGACATGATTCACTCTGACCTCTAGTGGAGGACTTTCCCTAACCCTAACCCCGACATGATTCACTCTGACCTCTAGTGGAGGACTTTCCCTAACCCCGACATGATTCACTCTGACCTCTAGTGGAGGACTTTCCCTAACCCTAACCCCGACATGATTCACTCTGACCTCTAGTGGAGGACTTTCCTAACCCTAACCCCCGACATGATTCACTCTGACCTCTAGTGGAGGACTTTCCCTAACCCTAACCCCGACATGATTCACTCTGACCTCTAGTGGAGGACTTTCCCTAACCCTAACCCCGACATGATTCACTCTGACCTCTAGTGGAGGACTTTCCCTAACCCTAACCCCGACATGATTCACTCTGACCTCTAGTGGAGGACTTTCCTAACCCTAACCCCGACATGATTCACTCTGACCTCTAGTGGAGGACTTTCCCTAACCCCTAACCCCGACATGATTCACTCTGACCTCTAGTGGAGGACTTTCCCTAACCCCGACATGATTCACTCTGACCTCTAGTGGAGGACTTTCCCTAACCCTAACCCCCGACATGATTCACTCTGACCTCTAGTGGAGGACTTTCCCTAACCCTAACCCCGACATGATTCACTCTGACCTCTAGTGGAGGACTTTCCCTAACCCTAACCCCCCGACATGATTCACTCTGACCTCTAGTGGAGGACTTTCCCTAACCCTAACCCCGACATGATTCACTCTGACCTCTAGTGGAGGACTTTCCCTAACCCCGACATGATTCACTCTGACCTCTAGTGGAGGACTTTCCCTAACCCCGACATGATTCACTCTGACCTCTAGTGGAGGACTTTCCTAACCCTAACCCCGACATGATTCACTCTGACCTCTAGTGGAGGACTTTCCCTAACCCTAACCCCGACATGATTCACTCTGACCTCTAGTGGAGGACTTTCCCTAACCCTAACCCCGACATGATTCACTCTGACCTCTAGTGGAGGACTTTCCCTAACCCCGACATGATTCACTCTGACCTCTAGTGGAGGACTTTCCCTAACCCTAACCCCGACATGATTCACTCTGACCTCTAGTGGAGGACTTTCCCTAACCCTAACCCCGACATGATTCACTCTGACCTCTAGTGGAGGACTTTCCCTAACCCTAACCCCGACATGATTCACTCTGACCTCTAGTGGAGGACTTTCCCTAACCCTAACCCCGACATGATTCACTCTGACAACTAGTGGAGGACTTTCCCTAACCCTAACCCCGACATGATTCACTCTGACCTCTAGTGGAGGACTTTCCCTAACCCTAACCCCGACATGATTCACTCTGACCTCTAGTGGAGGACTTTCCCCTCCCGGACATGATTCCGCTTGGTCGGATCAATGTTTTATTGTTCACTGGAGAGATGCATTACTCTGTTCTGACACATTTACATTTACATTTTTAGTCATTTAGCAGACGCTCTTATCCAGAGCGACTTACAGGAGCAATTAGGGTTAAGTGCCTTGCTCAAGGGCACATCGACAGATTTTTCACCTAGTCGGCTTGGGGATTAGAACCAGCGACCTTTCGGTTACTGGCACAACGCTCTTAACCACTAAGCTACCTGCCGCCCCTTGACACATAACGGCAACCGAGGGAGCCCGGCCTCCTTGGCTAGAATGCACTAGTAATGTTCTAAAATGCACTGGGTAAGGTTCTCATAAGGAAGATATGGAGAAAGATGGTGTGGATCCATAATAAGACAACATCAAACAACTCTAGAGTTATTATACAGTAATGAGGTGGAAGAACATGTCTAACTACCAATGCTGGTAATGAAGGATACTGTACACACTTATCCAGCTGAATTTGTTTCATATAATTGGCTGTATACTTTTAGCCCATGTGATGAGTGTCAACATGTTGTTTGAGGTGCGCTAGGAGTTGTATCAACAACATAGACACGTAGCCAGACGTTAACCCCAGGTCTTTGTCTGTCTGTCTATCTAATCACTTCATGTATTATCATGTTGTCTCATTTACTTTTCGCACAAGGTCGCTCTCACTCTCGCTCGCACACATAGACACAAAGACAACACCTGCTGATCCCTGACTGGCTCTTCTAGCACCAATGTCTCTGAATGATTCACAGCTGGAGCATAAAGCTACTAGCTTAGCTACATCTCCTCTTTTATTAATGATCTCATATAGCTACTAGCTTGGGCGTCTCCTGTTTTATTAATGATCTCATATAGCTACTAGTTTAGCTACATCTCCTGTTTTATTAATGATCTCATATAGCTACTAGCTTGGGCGTCTCCTGTTTTATTAATGATCTCATATAGCTACTAGCTTGGGCGTCTCCTGTTTTATTAATGATCTCATATAGCTACTAGCTTGGGAGTCTCCTGTTTTATTAATGATCTCATATAGCTACTAGCTTGGGTGTCTCCTGTTTTATTAATGATCTCATAAAGCTACTAGCTTAGCTACATCTCCTGTTTTATTAATGATCTCATAAAGCTACTAGCTTGGGTGTCTCATGTTTTATTAATGATCTCATATAGCTAATAGCTTGGGCGTCTCATGTTTTATTCATGATCTCATATAGCTACTAGCTTGGGCGTCTCCTGTTTTATTAATGATCTCATATAGTAACTAGCTTGGGCGTCTCCTGTTTTATTAATGATCTCATATAGCTACTAGCTTGGGCGTCTCCTGTTTTATTAATGATCTCATATAGCTACTAGCTTGGGCGTCTCCTGTTTTATTAATGATCTCATCTCCCTCATTAAATCCCAACAGCAGTAGCAACATGTCTCACTGAAAACAGTATGAAAATGTATGCACTCGTGTCTATGTTGTTGATACAACTCCTAGCGCACCTCAAACAACATGTTGACACTCATCACATGGGCTAAAAGTATACAGCCAATTATATGAAACAAATTCAGCTGGATAAGTGTGTACAGTATCCTTCATTACCAGCATTGGTAGTTAGACATGTTCTTCCACCTCATTACTGTATAATAACTCTAGAGTTGTTTGATGTTGTCTTATTATGGATCCACACCATCTTTCTCCATATCTTCCTTATGAGAACCTTACCCAGTGCATTTTAGAACATTACTAGTGCATTCTAGCCAAGGAGGCCGGGCTCCCTCGGTTGCCGTTATGTGTCAAGGGGCGGCAGGTAGCTTAGTGGTTAAGAGCGTTGTGCCAGTAACCGAAAGGTCGCTGGTTCTAATCCCCAAGCCGACTAGGTGAAAAATCTGTCGATGTGCCCTTGAGCAAGGCACTTAACCCCTAATTGCTCCTGTAAGTCGCTCTGGATAAGAGCGTCTGCTAAATTACTAAAATGTAAATGTAAAAACACTGATATCTACTCACACACAGGGAGACGGGGGTAACACCAGGTAACCCACTGCGTTGTGTGAAGTGCTCAAAGACTGATATACCCTACCGGTCAAAAGTTTTAGAACACTTTCTCATTCAAGGGTTTTTCTTTATTTTTACTATTTTCTACATTGTAGAAAAACTTGTGAAGACATCAAAACTATGAAATAACACATATGGAATCATGTAGTAACCAAAAAAGTGTTAAACTAATTAGATTAGATTCTTCAAATAGGCACCCTTTGCTTTAATGACAGCTTTGCACACTCTTGGCATTCTCTCAACCAGCTTCACGAGGTAGTCACCTGGAATGCATTTAAATTAACAGGTGTGCCTTCTTAAAAGTTAATTTGTTGAATTTATTTCCTTCTTAATGCGTTTGAGCCAATCAGTTGTGTTGTGACAAGGTAGGGGGGGTATACAGAAGATAGCTCTATTTGGTAAAAGACCAAGTCCATATTATGGCAAGAACAGCTCAAATAAGCAAAGAGAAACGACAGTGCATCATTACTTTAAGACATGAAGGTCAGTCAATACGGAACATTTCAGGAACTTTGAAAGTTTCTTTCAGTGCAGTCGCAAAAACCATCAAGCGCTATGATGAAACTGGCTCTCATGAGGACCGCCACATGAATGGAAGACCCAGAGTTACCTCTGCTGCAGATGATAAGTTCATTAGAGTTACCAGCCTCATCTCAACATCAACTATTCAGAGGAGACTTCGTGAATCAGGCCTTCATGGTCGAATTGCTGCAAAGAAACCACTACTAAAGGACACCAATAAGAAGAAAAGAGTTGCTTGGGCCAAGAAACACGAGCAATGGACATTAGACCAGTGGAAATTTGTACTTTGGTCTGGAGTCCAAATTGGAGATTTTTGGTTCCAACCGCTGTGTCTTTGTGTGACGCGGTGTGGGTGAACAGATTTTTTTAAATTTTTTTTATTTAACCTTTATTTAACCAGGTAAGACAGTTGAGAACAAGTTCTCATTTACAACTGCGACCTGGCCAAGATAAAGCAAAGCAGTGCGATAAAAACAACACAGAGTTACATATGGGGTAAAAAAATAAAGTCAAAAAATACAACAGAAAATATATATACAGTGTGTGCAAATGTAGCAAGTTATGGAGGTAAGGCAATAAATAGGCTATAGTGCAAAATAATTACAATTAGTATTAATACTGGAATGCTAGATGTGCAAGAGATTATGTGCAAATAGAGATACTGGGGTGCAAAAGAGCAAAATAAATAACAATATAGGGATGAGGTAGTTGGGTGGGCTAATTTCAGATGGGCTGTGTACAGGTGCAGTGATCGGTAAGGTGCTCTGACAACTGATGCTTAAAGTTAGTGAGGGAGATAAGAGTCTCCAGCTTCAGAGATTTTTGCAATTCTTCCAGTCATTGGCAGCAGAGAACTGGAAGGAATGGCGGAAGGAATGGGATGATCTCCGCATGTGTATTTCTCACCGTAAAGCATGGAGGAGGAGGTGTTCTGGTGTCGGGATGCTTTGCTGGTGACACTGTCTGTGATTTATTTAGAATTCAAGGCACACTTAACCAGCATGGCTACCACAGCATTCTGCAGCGATACGCCATCCCATCTGGTTTGGGCTTAGTGGGACTATCATTTGTTTTTCAACAGGACAATGACCCAACACACTTCCAGGCTGTGTAAGGGCTATTTTACCAAGAAGGGGAGTGATGGAGTGCTGCATCAGATGACCTGGCCTCCACAATCCCCCGACCTCAACCAAATTGAGATGGTTTTTGGAAGAGTTGGATCGCAGAGTGAAGGAAAAGCAGCCAACAAGTGCTCAGCATATGTGGGAACTCCTTCAAGACTGTTGGAGAAGCATTCCAGGTGAATCTGGTTGAGAGAATGCCAAGAGTACGCAAAGCTGTCATCAAAGCAAAGGGTGGCTATTTGAAGAATCTCAAATATAAAATATATTTTGATTTGTTTAACACTTTTTTGGTTACTACATGATTCCATATGTGTTATTTCATAGTTTTGATGTCTTCACTATTATTCTACAATGTAGAAAATATTAAAAATAAAGAAAAACCCTTGAACGAGTAGGTGTTCTAAAACCTTTGACCGGTAGTGTATAAAAAGGTGAAAGAGAGCAGAAAGGAAACAGCAAGGAGCCCCAGACAACAGACTGAGGGCCTGGGTTATTTTAAAGGTCCACTCTGTGATATTTAAAGCCATTCTTGATCATTTAAATCATTGATATATATACCCATTGATTTATAGCAAGAAAATAAGCTGTACGTTTTGTTTACGTTGGGCCTTTAACGCGTGCAGAACGGAGCGGAGAGCAGCGAAGGAGTTGTGGTGAGAGGCTGATGTTTGTCACAGCAGTGATTAGTGCTGGACTCTCCTCCAAGCTGACAGATTAAATAGCATTCCGAAAGCAGGAAGTGGCTAAGTGCACGTCCACAAGTCACTAGGGACCTCCCTGTCCTGTCCTGTCCTGTCCTGTCCTGCACTCCCCAGCAAAAAGACCAATGAGGTCTGTTAAAATATAGATGGCTGTGGCACATGTGTCAACTAAACGCTACAACACCCAGCGTACTGTACTCAAATCAAATCAAAATTGTATTTGTCACATGCGCTGAATACAACAGGTGTAGACCTTACAGTGAAATGTTTAGTTATAAGCCCTTTACCAAAAAACAAAAATCACACAGAAAAATAGAATATAACATAATACGAAATAAAAGTAACAAATAATTAAAGCAGCAGTAAAAATAACAAGAGTGAGGCTATATACAGGGGGTACCGGTACCGAGTCAATGTGTGGGGGCACCGGTTAGTCGAGGTAATTGAGGTAGTATGTACATGTAGGTAGAGTTAAAGTGACTATGCATAGATAATAAACAGAGTGTAGCAGCAATGCAAATAGTCTGGGTAGCCATTTGATTAGATGTTCAGGAGTCTTATGGCTTGAGGGGTAGAAGTAGTTTAGAAGCCTCTTGGACGTAGACTTGGCGCTCCGGTACCGTTTGCCGTGCGGTAGCAGAGAGAACAGTCTATGACTAGGGTGGCTGGAGTCTTTTACAATTTTTAGGGCCTTCCTCTGACACCGCCTGGTATAGAGGTCCTGGATGGCAGGAAGCTTGGCCCCAGTGATGTACTGGGCCGTACGCACTACCCTCTGTAGTGCCTTGCGGTCGGAGGCAGAGAAGTTGCCATACCAGGCAGTGATGCAACCAGTCAGGATGCTCTCGATGGTGCAGCTGTAGAACCTTTTGAGGATCTGAGGACCCATGCCCTCTTCACGACTGTCTTGGTGTGCTTGGACCATGTTAGTTTGTTGGTGATGTGGACACCAATGAACATGAAGCTTATAAATGAGGGTATCTGTAATACTCTAAAGGAGAGATATAGCTGAAGGCAGTGTTGCTATGCCACCACTATAGAACCCACTGGCAGAATCACAGTACTCTTTTTTTGATCATTTCATCTTGGAGAGAGATTACTGTATGCAATGCAACAACAACAGAAAAATCCAGGTCACACCAGAACTGTTAGAGCCCCATGCAGCCAGTCAGTCCTCTGTTGTTGTGATGCATTATTAGTGAGCTGTGTTTCTCCCGCCTTTCTGCCTGCATGGAGTGTTACAGAACAGAGATAAAGAACTCTCCTGTCTCCTCCTAGCAGGGAGGCTTCTGGGAAGAAACACCCACTCACACACACACCCACACACACACACACACACACACACACACACAGTAGGCCCTATTTCCATTAGCATTAGCATTAGCATGACCTCACACAAGGTATATTTTGCTTCCCTTCAGAATAGCCCAGCCTTTCACACAAACATCACCCCAGAGAATAGCTAGCAGCTAGCATCCCTTTTAACAGTTTGTTTTAACACGGGGCATGTTCTCTTGATTGCCAAGTCAGTCGCATAGCTAAATCATTTATTATGAATATAAGAGGAAGAGATTGTCGCTGAGCCGTATCCGTATGCAGGCGGAGGAGGACGACACCAGTTGGGAGAGGAGGGAAGACAAACACTTTTTTTGGACAGTTTCCTCTCCTCAGGAGTTAATGAATAACACAGAGGATGTTTTAATCTGATGGTCTGAATGAATAGTTGGTTACACTGTGATTCTCCAGGCCCAGACTTTAACGGGAAATAGAGGCCTGTGTCCCAAATGGAACCCTATTCCCTATACAGTGCACTATGGGCCCTGGGTCAAAAGTAGTGCACTAACTAGGGAATAGGGTGCCATTGGTACTCAGAGAGAGTTCAGTTTGTAATAAAGGAGGAATAGTGTTGAGAGTATTGGAGAGCATTAAACCAGCATTCCACCTCAGTCGGCCATTACTATGGGGCTGCAAAGCTCCACAGCGGAGATTGGAGTATCTGTCCACATGACCACTTTAAGCCGTACACTCCAAATGGCACCCTATTTCCTATATAGTGCACTACTTTAGACCAGTTCCCTATAGGCTTTGTTCAAAAGTAGCGCACTTATATAGGGAATAGGGAGCCATTTGGGACATTTCCATACTGACAGCATTAAAGGGATCCACACTAGAGCACTATAACTCTGTACAGCTGACCCTGTCACCCTCTGACTAGAGAACTATAGGTCTGTATAGCTGACCCTGTCACCCTCTGACTAGAGAACTATAGGTCTGTATAGCTGACCCTGTCACCCCTCTGACTAGAGAACTATAGGTCTGTATAGCTGACCCTGTCACCCCTCTGACTAGAGAACTATAGGTCTGTACAGCTGACCCTGTCACCAGCCTGAGATGTCACTAACATACCAACACCCCTCTATTGATTATACAGCTCAGTTCAGTGCTGGGCACACACACATGCCACACACACTCACACGCAGACAGACAGACACACACACACACACACACACACACACACACACACACACACACACACACACACACACACACACACACACCCTGAACCGTGGCCTTGGCTGGCTCTATCCTTGATGCTTGGCCTGACACCGTCCCTCTTCACTGGTTGAAGCTGTGCCGAGATAGAGAATTGTAAATTGAGCTTCTGTCTAATGTAAAATGGAGGGTTGTTCTCTCAGGGACACCATGTTACTTTAGCCATCAGTATTTACTCACTCCTGTCTCTCTGACTCTGGCTGTTGATTACAGATTCACCACCACAGTACACACTTAACAGAGACATCAGCAGATACAGCACAGTTCAATTCTGTTTCCCAGTTGGAGGATTCCCCATGATGCATTGCATTCAGATGCCTACCAGTAGCATCTGTGACGTGAAATTCTGCAACTGGGGGAATTTACACCAGACAGTCATATTACACCAGACATATTACATCATTTAAATGCCAGCCTGATAAACCAGTGGAATCTGACTGGAATGTTCCAGCCTGATAAACCAGTGGAATCTGACTGGAATGTTCCAGCCTGATAAACCAGTGGAATCTGACTGGAATGTTCCAGCCTGATAAACCAGTGGAATCTGACTGGAATGTTCCAGCCTGATAAACCAGTGGAATCTAACTGGAATGTTCCAGCCTGATAAACCAGTGGAATCTGACTGGAATGTTCCAGCCTGATAAACCAGTGGAATCTGACTGGAATGTTCCAGCCTGATAAACCAGTGGAATCTGACTGGAATGTTCCAGCCTGATAAACCAGTGGAATCTGACTGGAATGTTCCAGCCTGATAAACCAGTGGAATCTGATGGAATGTTCCAGCCTGATAAACTGTGGAATCTGACTGGAATGTTCCAGCCTGATAAACCAGTGGAATCTGACTGGAATGTTCCAGCCTGATAAACCAGTGGAATCTGACTGGAATGTTCCAGCCTGATAAACCAGTGGAATCTGACTGGAATGTTCCAGCCTGATAAACAGTGGAATCTGACTGGAATGTTCCAGCCTGATAAACCAGTGGAATCTGACTGGAATGTTCCAGCCTGATAAACCAGTGGAATCTTACTGGAATGTTCCAGCCTGATAAACCAGTGGAATCTGACTGGAATGTTCCAGCCTGATAAACCAGTGGAATCTGACTGGAATGTTCCAGCCTGATAAACCAGTGGAATCTGACTGGAATGTTCCAGCCTGATAAACTGTGGAATCTGACTGGAATGTTCCAGCCTGATAAACCAGTGGAATCTGACTGGAATGTTCCAGCCTGATAAACCAGTGGAATCTAACTGGAATGTTCCAGCCTTATAAACCAGTGGAATCTGACTGGAATGTTCCAGCCTGATAAACCAGTGGAATCTGACTGGAATGTTCCAGCCTGATAAACCAGTGGAATCTGACTGGAATGGGATCAAGGACTTAATTGTTTTGGTTCCGGAGCGATCAGGAAAACCTGGGAATTTTTGTAAAGTTGCAGGGAATTTGGGGAATCTGACTCACCTCCACCTGTTGACAGATCTGACTGAGACTGACTCACCTCTACCTGTTGACAGATCTGACTGAGACTGACTCACCTCTACCTGTTGACAGATCTGACTGAGACTGACTCACCTCCACCTGTTGACAGATCTGACTGAGACTGACTCACCTCTACCTGTTGACAGATCTGACTGAGACTGACTCACCTCTACCTGTTGACAGATCTGACTGAGACTGACTCACCTCCACCTGTTAAAAGATCTGACTGAGACTGACTCAACTCCACCTGTTGACAGATCTGACTGAGACTGACTCACCTCTACCTGTTGACAGATCTGGATGAGACTGACTCACCTCTACCTGTTGACAGATCTGACTGAGACTGACTCACCTCCACATGTTGACAGATCTGACTGAGACTGACTCACCTCCACCTGTTGACAGATCTGACTGAGACTGACTCACCTCCACCTGTTGACAGATCTGACTGAGACTGACTCAACTCCACCTGTTGACAGATCTGACTGAGACTGACTCATCTCTACCTGTTGACAGATCTGGATGAGACTGACTCACCTCTACCTGTTGACAGATCTGACTGAGACTGACTCACCTCTACCTGTTGACAGATCTGACTGAGACTGACTCACCTCCACATGTTGACAGATCTGACTGAGACTGACTCACCTCTACCTGTTGACAGATCTGACTGAGACTGACTCACCTCTACCTGTTGACAGATCTGACTGAGACTGACTCACCTCTACCTGTTGACAGATCTGACTGAGACTGACTCAACTCCACCTGTTGACAGATCTGACTGAGACTGACTCACCTCTACCTGTTGACAGATCTGGATGAGACTGACTCACCTCTACCTGTTGACAGATCTGACTGAGACTGACTCACCTCCACCTGTTGACAGATCTGACTGAGACTGACTCAACTCCACCTGTTGACAGATCTGACTGAGACTGACTCACCTCTACCTGTTGACAGATCTGACTGAGACTGACTCACCTCCACCTGTTGACAGATCTGACTGAGACTGACTCACCTCTACCTGTTGACAGATCTGACTGAGACTGACTCACCTCTACCTGTTGACAGATCTGACTGAGACTGACTCACCTCCACCTGTTGACAGATCTGACTGAGACTGACTCAACTCCACCTGTTGACAGATCTGACTGAGACTGACTCACCTCTACCTGTTGACAGATCTGGATGAGACTGACTCACCTCTACCTGTTGACAGATCTGACTGAGACTGACTCACCTCCACATGTTGACAGATCTGACTGAGACTGACTCACCTCCACCTGTTGACAGATCTGACTGAGACTGACTCACCTCCACCTGTTGACAGATCTGACTGAGACTGACTCAACTCCACCTGTTGACAGATCTGACTGAGACTGACTCACCTCTACCTGTTGACAGATATGGATGAGACTGACTCACCTCTACCTGTTGACAGATCTGACTGAGACTGACTCACCTCCACCTGTTGACAGATCTGACTGAGACTGACTCACCTCCACATGTTGACAGATCTGACTGAGACTGACTCACCTCTACCTGTTGACAGATCTGACTGAGACTGACTCACCTCTACCTGTTGACAGATCTGACTGAGACTGACTCACCTCTACCTGTTGACAGATCTGACTGAGACTGACTCACCTCCACCTGTTGACAGATCTCACTGAGACTGACTCACCTCTACCTGTTGACAGATCTGACTGAGACTGACTCACCTCTACCTGTTGACAGATCTGACTGAGACTGACTCACCTCCACCTGTTGACAGATCTGACTGAGACTGACTCACCTCCACCTGTTGACAGATCTGACTGAGACTGACTCACCTCCACCTGTTGACAGATCTGGATGAGACTGACTCACCTCCACCTGTTGACAGATCTGACTGAGACTGACTCACCTAGGGCTGTGATGATCATAATTGAGAAAAAAATTCCAGAAAATCACATTGTAGGATTTTTTATGAATTTATTTGCAAATTATGGTGGAAAATAAGTATTTGGTCACCTACAAACAAGCAAGATTTCTGGCTCTCACAGACCTGTAACTTCTTCTTTAAGAGGCTCCTCTGTCCTCCACTCGTTACCTGTATTAATGGCACCTATTTGAACTTGTTATCAGTATAAAAGACACCTGTCCACAACCTCAAACAGTCACACTCCAAACTCCACTATGGCCAAGACCAAAGAGCTGTCAAAGGACACCAGAAACAAAATTGTAGACCTGCACCAGGCTGGGAAGACTGAAACTGCAATAGGTAAGCAGCTTGGTTTGAAGAAATCAACTGTGGGAGCAAATATTAGGAAATGGAAGACATACAAGACCACTGATAATCTCCCTCGATCTGGGACTCCACGCAAGATCTCACCCCGTGGGGTCAAAATGATCACAAGAACGGTGAGCAAAAATCCCAGAACCACACAGGGGGACCTAGTGAATGACCTGCAGAGAGCTGGGACCAAAGTAACAAAGCCAACCATCAGTAACACACTACGCCGCCAGGGACTCAAATCCTGCAGTGCCAGACGTGTCCCCCTGCTTAAGCCAGTACATGTCCAGGCCCGTCTGAAGTTTGCTAGAGTGCATTTGGATGATCCAGAAGAGGATTGGGAGAATGTAATATGGTCAGATGAAACCAAAATAGAACTTTTTGGTAAAAACTCAACTCGTCGTGTTTGGAGGACAAAGAATGCTGAGTTGCATCCAAAGAACACCATACCTACTGTGAAGCACGGGGGTGGAAACATCATGCTTTGGGGCTGTTTTTCTGCAAAGGGACCAGGACGACTGATCCGTGTAAAGGAAAGAATGAATAGGGCCATGTATCGTGAGATTTTGAGTGAAAACCTCCTTCCATCAGCAAGGGCATTGAAGATGAAACGTGGCTGGGTCTTTCAGCATGACAATGATCCCAAACACACCGCCCGGGCAACGAAGGAGTGGCTTCGTAAGAAGCATTTCAAGGTCCTGGAGTGGCCTAGCCAGTCTCCAGATCTCAACCCCATAGAAAATCTTTGGAGGGAGTTGAAAGTCTGTGTTGCCCAGCGACAGCCCCAAAACATCACTGCTCTAGAGGAGATCTGCATGGAGGAATGGGCCAAAATACCAGCAACAGTGTGTGAAAACCTTGTGAAGACTTACAGAAAACGTTTGACCTGTGTCATTGCCAACAAAGGGTATATAACAAAGTATTGAGAAACTTTTGTTATTGACCAAATACTTATTTTCCACCATAATTTGCAAATAAATTCATTAAAAATCCTACAATGTGATTTTCTGGATTTATTTTTCACATTTTGTCTGTCATAGTTGACGTGTACCTATGATGACAATTACAGGCCTCTCTCATCTTTTTAAGTGGGAGAACTTGCACAATTGGTGGCTAACTAAATACTTTTTTCCCCCACTGTATATATATATATATATATATATATATATCTTGTTTTCGTATTCCCCCCTCCCCCCTCCTTAACCCTACCACCCCTTCCCTAATTGGAGTAAACTAATGGACAATAACACTTAGGCTTCTACAGCCAGCTTATCCATACTATATACATTTTACGGACACAATGTATTTCACAATAGTTATCTTTTGTTTGTCTTTAATCCCATCCTTCAGCTACACTCAAGCCCTCCCATCTACAGTATTTCACTCCAGGCATCAACCACTGTTTGAGGAGCATGCAGCATCTAGCTGACCGACAGGTGATATTCCACCCAAACTCTGTATGCCATGGGGCTCTCCAACCCTGTGGTTAATTTGGGAAACCAAGTGAAATCTGTTCGGGAACATCCATAGTAACATGTATTCACAACTAAACATATATTCCCAATACAGTTGACACCCCCTCTCTCTGCGCGTTCGAGAAAGGAATGAAGGAGAGAGAGGAGATGGAAATGCACGGTGGTGGAATATTCTGTAGCTAAAGGTAACGTTTCAGCCTATTCATTATGAAAATACAAAAAATGCCCTATTACTAGGCTATTAATATAAATCGAATAGACATTCACTACAGCCCCGTGCACAATCAATGAACCAACAGCATCGCCTAGGCCCATACGTTCTCTCCCAGACTAATGGATAGAAAGTTTGGAGCGTAGCATAAGGTAACTGGTCCATCCAGTATGCGTGATAATACAGTCCACACTCAATGGCATTACTAGAATGTGTTACATTCTTGAGTATAGGCTAGACCAGTTATGTACCAAAGACATCTTCAATCTAGGTTTTCCTGCCATGCGTAAGATACGGTAGGCTATCAGGCTATGTATTGTATAACGACAGAGTTTTTTTGGGGGGGGCTTGGGCTCATATATAGGGCTGTTCATAACCTCTAATATGGGGGGAGTTCTACGTGCAGCCTATTAAATGCTTTGAATTAATCATCACCTTAGAAAGCCCTGTCCATTTTCCTTTGTGTTTGGCTTTGAAACAACATCACAATGACCATGTGTTCCACTCAGTTTCAACCTGTTGGTGAACTTCTTTCTTCAAATTGGATTATCTCAGTGAGTTTTTTTAAAAGCATAATACTGTCTTGATAATACGTTTTTTGAAGTGATTTTCGATTTGCATTTGCATTGGATGTCAGAGTGGTTAGAGGGACAATAGAGCAATGAGTGTGCCAGGCCATTAGCTAGCGAGTTGGGTACTATCAAAGCATGTCCAGAGTGCATAAGAGGAGATCACTGTGACTCAGCGGTCACGTGGAATTTGACTGCGGTCATGACTCATGACTGTCGGCGTTGGCGGTAATACAGTCACCAAAACAGCCCCTGGACTCACCTCAACCTGTTGACAGATCTGGATGAGCTTGGCCATCTGGTTCTCCAGCTCACTGTTTCTCTTCACCAGGTTGGTGAGGTTGTTCTCCAGGGTTTGCTGTTGGGACAGGCAGAGGAACAGGCCAGTGAGATATAGAGGGAGGGAACCTGGAAGAAATAGCTAAGTGCACCTTTTTTCGGTACATTTCCTGACAATTCTACATGTTGAATCGCCACTGTTCGTCGACACCCAGCAGGTGATCAACTGTGCACAGTTGACGGTCATGTTTTTTATTTGTTTTATTTAACCTTTTTTAACCAGGTAAGCCAGTTGAGAACAAGCTCTCATTTACAACTGCGACCTGGCCAAGATAAAGCAAAGCAGTGCGATAAAAACAACAACACAGAGTTACATATGGGGTAAAACAAAACATAAAGTCAAAAATACAACAGAAAATATATATATACAGTGTGTGCAAATGTAGTAAGTTATGGAGATAAGGCAATAAATAGGCCATAGTGCAAAATAATTACAATTAGTATTAACACTGGAATGATAGATGTGCAAGAGATGATGTGCAAACAGAGATACTGGGGTGCAAAATAAATAACAATATGGGGATGAGGTAGTTGGGTGGGCTAATTACAGATGGGCTGTGTACAGGTGCAGTGATCGGTAAGGTGCTCTGACAACTGATGCTTAAAGTTAGTGAGGGAGATAAGAGTCTCCAGCTTCAGAGATTTTTGCAATTCGTTCCAGTCTTTGGCAGCAGCGAACTGGAAGGAATGGCGGCCAAAGGAGGTGTTGGCTTTGGGGATGACCAGTGGAGCGCATACTACGGGTGGGTGTTGCTATGGTGACCAATGAGCTAAGATAAGGCGGGGATTTGCCTAGCAGTGATTTATAGATGGCCTGGAGCCAGTGGGTTTGGCGACGAATATGTAGTGAGGACCAGCCAACAAGAGCGTACAGGTCACAGTGGTGGGTAGTATATGGGGCTTTGGTGACAAAACGGATGGCACTGTGATAGACAACATCCAATTTGCTGAGTAGAGTGTTGGAGGCTATTTTGTAAATGACATCGCCGAAGTCAAGGATCGGTAGGATAGTCAGTTTTACAAGGGCATGTTTGGCAGCATGAGTGAAGGAGGCTTTGTTGCGAAATAGGAAGCCGATTCTAGATTTAACTTTGGATTGGAGATTCTTAATGTGAGTCTGGAAGGAGAGTTTACAGTCTAACCAGACACCTAGGTATTTGTAGTTGTCCACATACTCTAGTTAAGACCCGTCGAGAGTAGTGATTCTAGTCGGGTGGGCGGGTGCCAGCAGCGTTCGATTGAAGAGCATGCATTTAGTTTTACTAGTGTTTAAGAGCAGTTGGAGGCTACTGAAGGAGCATTGTATGGCATTGAAGCTCGTTTGGAGGTTTGTTAACATAGTGTCCAATGAAGGGCCAGATGTATACAAAATGTTGATCAGTCTTCTCTTTAAAATGAGTGTGAATGGCATTGGATTTCAAACCGGATGAAGCTACTGTATTAATATTGTGTGGTCCCGTCTGGCTCAGTTGGTAGAGCATGGCGCTTGCAACGCCAGGGTTGTGGGTTCGATTCCTACGGGGGACCCGTATGAAAAATGTATGCACTCACTACTGTAAGTCACTCTGGATAAGAGTGTCTGCTAAATGACAAAAATGACAAAAATGTAAATGTAAATGTATGTTATTACCATTATTGTGGGCAGTGATGTTAGCTAAAAGAAAAAGAAAATTAAACTAAGGTTATTTCAATGTAAATGACCATCTTGATCACTTCCATCTGAACTACAGGTTACAGTTCCCCAATAAACCATCTGAACTACAGGTTACAGTTCCCCAATAAACCATCTGAACTACAGGTTACAGTTCCCCAATAAACCATCTGAACTACAGGTTACAGTTCCCAATAAACCATCTGAACTACAGGTTACAGTTCCCAATAAACCATCTGAACTACAGGTTACAGTTCCCCAATAAACCATCTGAACTACAGGTTACAGTTCCCCAATAAACCATCTGAACTACAGGTTACAGTTCCCCAATAAACCATCTGAACTACAGGTTACAGTTCCCCAATAAACCATCTGAACTACAGGTTACAGTTCCCCAATAAACCATCTGAACTACAGGTTACAGTTCCCCAATAAACCATCTGAACTACAGGTTACAGTTCCCCAATAAACCATCTGAACTACAGGTTACAGTTCCCCAATAAACCATCTGAACTACAGGTTAAAGTTTCCAATAAACCATCTGAACTACAGGTTACAGTTCCCCAATAAACCATCTGAACTACAGGTTACAGTTCCCCAATAAACCATCTGAACTACAGGTTACAGTTCCCCAATAAACCATCTGAACTACAGGTTACAGTTCCCCAATAAACCATCTGAACTACAGGTTACAGTTCCCCAATAAACCATCTGAACTACAGGTTAAAGTTTCCAATAAACCATCTGAACTACAGGTTACAGTTCCCCAATAAACCATCTGAACTACAGGTTACAGTTCCCCAATAAACCATCTGAACTACAGGTTACAGTTCCCCAATAACCGACTGCTATTTATACTGTAAGATAGCATCACCCGTCCAAACCAAAGCCAATATTCAGTTCAGAGAGTTATCAGATAACACAAGATAACCACCTTGAAGCAGAGAGAGTATCAGAATAGTTCTGTAGAAATATTCAGAATACTATACAGCTACATTCACAACATTCAATAGTGCTGAGTGAGGTTGAGATCCACGACTCAAGAGATATCTGTGTTGATGAATCATGCATCTAATAATTGTTAGTTGTGGGTTAGTCAGAGGGTTGAGATCCCCAACAGTTAGTGGGTTAGTCAGAGGGTTGAGATCCCCAACAGTTAGTGGGTTAGTCAGAGGGTTGAGATCCCCAACAGTTAGTGGGTTTGTCAGAGGGTTGAGATCCCCAACAGTTAGTGGGTTTGTCAGAGGGTTGAGATCCCCAACAGTTAGTGGGTTAGTCAGAGGGTTGAGATCCCCAACAGTTAGTGGGTTTGTCAGAGGGTTGAGATCCCCAACAGTTAGTGGGTTTGTCAGAGGGTTGAGATCCCCGACAGTTAGTGGGTTAGTCAGAGGGGTTGAGATCCCCAACAGTTAGTGGGTTTGTCAGAGGGTTGAGATCCCCAACAGTTAGTGGGTTAGTCAGAGGGTTGAGATCCCCAACAGTTAGTGGGTTAGTCAGAGGGTTGAGATCCCCAACAGTTAGTGGGTTTGTCAGAGGGTTGAGATCCCCAACAGTTAGTGGGTTTGTCAGAGGGTTGAGATCCCCAACAGTTAGTGGGTTAGTCAGAGGGTTGAGATCCCCAACAGTTAGTGGGTTTGTCAGAGGGTTGAGATCCCCAACAGTTAGTGGGTTAGTCAGAGGGTTGAGATCCCCAACAGTTAGTGGGTTAGTCAGAGGGTTGAGATCCCCAACAGTTAGTGGGTTAGTCAGAAGGTTGAGATCCCCGACAGTTAGTGGGTTTGTCAGAGGGTTGAGATCCCCGACAGTTAGTGGGTTAGTCAGAGGGTTGAGATCCCTGACAGTTAGTGGGTTAGTCAGAAGGTTGAGATCCCCGACAGTTAGTGGGTTAGTCAGAAGGTTGAGATCCCCGACAGTTAGTGGGTTAGTCAGAAGGTTGAGATCCCCGACAGTTAGTGGGTTAGTCAGAGGGTTGAGATCCCCAACAGTTAGTGGGTTAGTCAGAAGGTTGAGATCCCCAACAGTTAGTGGGTTAGTCAGAAGGTTGAGATCCCCGACAGTTAGTGGGTTTGTCAGAGGGTTGAGATCCCCAACAGTTAGTGGGTTTGTCAGAGGGTTGAGATCCCTGACAGTTAGTGGGTTAGTCAGAGGGTTGAGATCCCTGACAGTTAGTGGGTTAGTCAGAGGGTTGAGATCCCAGACAGTTAGTGGGTTAGTCAGAGGGTTGAGATCCCCGACAGTTAGTGGGTTAGTCAGAGGGTTGAGATCCCCAACAGTTAGTGGGTTTGTCAGAGGGTTGAGATCCCCAACAGTTAGTGGGTTAGTCAGAGGGTTGAGATCCCCGACAGTTAGTGGGTTAGTCAGAAGGTTGAGATCCCCGACAGTTAGTGGGTTAGTCAGAGGGTTGAGATCCCTGACAGTTAGTGGGTTAGTCAGAGGGTTGAGATCCCTGACAGTTAGTGGGTTAGTCAGAGGGTTGAGATCCCGACAGTTAGTGGGTTAGTCAGAGGGTTGAGATCCCCGACAGTTAGTGGGTTTGTCAGAGGGTTGAGATCCCCGACAGTTAGTGGGTTAGTCAGAGGGTTGTTGTTTTTATGATACAATTCAATGTGGCAGCTTGTCTGAGACAAGATATTAATGGTGAGTAACCAGTATATTAGTCTTTATAAAGTAAATGTAATATTATAGAAATACAACATCAGAAAGGAACAAAAAAGCTCAACATTACTCTGTGATAACTACATTAGGCTATGTTTAATCATGTTCAAACAAGTTTTACGAAATTTATCTTTAGTAGATAAAACACTTATAAAGCACGCAAAACTGCAAACATGGCTGATAAACACACTGACAGACATTAAACAGCCAAATGAGATAGACAGATGAGAGAGAGAGAGAGAGAGAGAGAGAGAACATAGCAGCAGCAGTAGCAAAGAAGAAGCAACAACAACAACAACAACAACAACAACAACAGCTGCAGGCAGCAAAATGAAGAGAAATAGTCACAACAGCTCTTTTTGAAGCTGGTGTGTATTCATGCGTGTGAATGAGAAGCATGAGAGGAAGGCCAATCCAAACGTCCACCTGGCTGTGTGGCTGTACGTGTCCATTGTCTCAGTAGCCTCTCCCTCTCCAAACACCAGGACACTGTCTGTATCCCAAATGGCACCCTCTGCCCTTCACAGTGAACTATTTGGTACTGGTCAAAAGTAGTGCACTATATAGGAAATAGTGTGCTATTTGGGAGGGAGACAGTGATTTAAAAAGCAAGCGAACCATTGGGTGACTCACCGCAGCGCTTGTCTTTGATGCCTCCATTACCGCGTCAGATACTCTGCCAGGACTCACTTGAAAAGCCTAGGAACACACACATAGACTGGTCAGGTCTGGTCTGGTCTGGTCTGCTACACTAGGACCACACATAGACTGGTCTGGTCTGGTCTGGTCTGGTCTGGTCTGGTCAGGTCTGCTACACTAGGAACACACATAGACTGGTCTGGTCTGGTCTGGTCTGGTCTGGTCTGGTCTGGTCTGCTACACTAGGAACACACATAGACTGGTCTGGTCTGGTCTGGTCTGGTCTGGTCTGGTCTGCTACACTAGGAACACACATAGACTGGTCTAGTCGGGTCTGGTCTGGTCTGGTCTGCTACACTAGGAACACACATAGACTGGTCTGGTCTGGTCTGGTCTAGTCTGGTCTGGTCTGGTCTGGTCTGGTCTGGTCTGGTCTGCTACACTAGGAACACACATAGACTGGTCTGGTCTGGTCTAGTCTGGTCTGGTCTGGTCTGGTCTGCTACACTAGGAACACACATAGACTGGTCAGGTCTGGTCTAGTCTGGTCTGGTCTGGTCTGGTCTGGTCTGGTCTGGTCTGCTACACTAGGAACACACATAGACTGGTCTGGTCTGGTCTGGTCTAGTCTGGTCTGGTCTGGTCTGGTCTGGTCTGGTCTGCTACACTAGGAACACACATAGACTGGTCTGGTCTGGTCTAGTCTGGTCTGGTCTGGTCTGGTCTGCTACACTAGGAACACACATAGACTGGTCTGGTCTGGTCTAGTCTGGTCTGGTCTGGTCTGGTCTGGTCTGGTCTGCTACACTAGGAACACACATAGACTGGTCTGGTCTGGTCTGGTCTGGTCTGGTCTGGTCTAGTCTGGTCTGCTACACTAGGAACACACATAGACTGGTCTGGTCTGGTCTGGTTCAGTCTGGTCTGGTCTGGTCTGGTCTGGTCTGGTCTGCTACACTAGGAACACACATAGACTGGTCTGGTCTGGTCTAGTCTGGTCTGGTCTGGTCTGGTCTGGTCTGCTACACTAGGAACACACATAGACTGGTCAGGTCTAGTCTGGTCTGGTCTGGTCTGCTACACTAGGAACACACATAGACTGGTCAGGTCTAGTCTAGTCTGGTCTGGTCTGGTCTGGTCTGGTCTGGTCTGCTACACTAGGAACACACATAGACTGGTCTGGTCTGGTCTAGTCTGGTCTGGTCTGGTCTGGTCTGGTACACTAGGAACACACATAGACTGGTCTGGTCTAGTCTAGTCTGGTCTGGTCTGGTCTGCTACACTAGGACCACACATAGACTGGTCTGGTCTGGTCAGGTCTGCTACACTAGGAACACACATAGACTGGTCAGGTCTAGTCTGGTCTGGTCTGGTCTGCTACACTAGGAACACACATAGACTGGTCTGGTCTGGTCTGGTCAGGTCTGGTTTGGTCTGGTCTGGTCTGGTCTGCTACACTAGGAACACACATAGACTGGTCTGGTCAGGTCTGGTTTGGTCTGGTCTGGTCTGCTACACTAGGAACACACATAGACTGGTCTAGTCGGGTCTGGTCAGGTCTGGTTTGGTCTGGTCTGGTCTGGTCTGCTACACTAGGAACACACATAGACTGGTCTGGTCTGGTCAGGTCTAGTCTGGTCTGGTCTGGTACACTAGGAACACACATAGACTGGTCTGGTCTGGTCAGGTCTGCTACACTAGGAACACACATAGACTGGTCTGGTCTGGTCAGGTCTGCTACACTAGGAACACACATAGACTGGTCTGGTCTGGTCAGGTCTAGTCTGGTCTGGTCTGGTCAGGTCTAGTCTAGTCTGGTCAGGTCTAGTCTGGTCTGGTCTGCTACACTAGGAACACACATAGACTGGTCTGGTCTGGTCTAGTCTGGTCTGGTCTAGTCTGGTCTGGTCTGGTCTGGTCTGGTCTGGTCTGGTACACTAAGAACACACATAGACTGGTCTGGTCTGGTCTAGTCTGGTCTGGTCTGGTCTAGTCTGGTCTGGTACACTAGGAACACACATAGACTGGTCTGGTCTGGTCTGGTCTGGTCTGGTCTGCTACACTAGGAACACACATAGACTGGTCTGGTCAGGTCTAGTCTGGTCTGGTCTGGTCTGGTACACTAAGAACACAGACTGGTCTGGTCTGGTCTAGTCTGGTCTGGTCTAGTCTGGTCTAGTCTGGTCTGCTACACTAGGAACACACATAGACTGGTCTGGTCAGGTCTAGTCTGGTCTGGTCTGGTCTGGTACACTAGGAACACACATAGACTGGTCTGGTCAGGTCTAGTCTGGTCTGGTCTGGTCTGGTACACTAAGAACACACATAGACTGGTCTAGTCTGGTCTGCTACACTAGGAACACACATAGACTGGTCTGGTCAGGTCTAGTCTGGTCTGGTCTGGTCTGGTACACTAAGAACACACATAGACTGGTCTGGTCTGGTCTGGTCTAGTCTGGTCTGGTCTAGTCTGGTCTGGTCTGGTCTGGTACACTAAGAACACACATAGACTGGTCTGGTCTGGTCTGGTCTGGTCTGGTCTGGTCTGGTCTGGTCTGGTCTGGTCTGGTCTGGTCTAGTTTGGTCTGGTCTGGTCTGGTCTGGTCTGGTCTGGTCTAGTCTGGACTGGTCTGGTCTGTCTGCTACACTCTCTACTGACACGTTAGCATAACTTCTGCTTAATTCTCTCTTCTCTTACTGTGTGACTAAACTGTTCTAGGTGCAGGTGAGTCAGTGAGCCTGGGTCCTGCTGTCCTGTCCTGTCCTGCTGTCCTGTCCTATGCCTGCCTGAGACTGTGAAATGACTGCTTGCTAGAATTGATGTCAAGTTGCGTCAGAAGAAGCAGGAAGGAGGTCAGGATGAGGATGAGCATTTGGTGTGTGTCATCGGTTTGAAGATCAAACATCAGAGGAATGGCAGGGAAGCAGGACAGATGGGTCATTCATTAAAGACTGTGCCTGCATCCCAAATGGTACCCTCTTGCCCTATGGGCCCTGGTCAAAGGTAGTGCACTACGTAGGGAATAGGGTGCCATTTGGGATGCAGAGTGTGTCCCAAACGGCAGGTAGCCTGGCTGTTAAGAGCGTTGGGCCAGTAACCGAAAGGTTGCTGGTTCGAATCCCTGAGCCAAATAAGTGAAACATCTGCCGACGTGCCCGTAAGCAAGGCACTTAACCCTAATTTCACCGGTAAGCCGCTCTGGGTAAGAGCGTTTGCTAAATGACAAACATGCAAATGTACATTTTTACAACAAAACAGTGGCCTGTCCCATGGGACCAGACAGGAGGAAGGAGCCTGCCAAGGGGATGGAGTGTGTGGGAAGCAGTTTTATACATAGAAAGGCCTAGAAAAGCCAGGAACGAGGAGGCATTGTAGTGGCCTTAGCCTGGCAGGCAGTTAGCAGCATGTGGTAGTTGCAGTGTGTGTATGTGTGAGTGTTTGTGTGTGTGTGTGTGAATGTGTGAGTGTGTGTGTGTGAGAGAGAGTGTGTGTGTGTGTGTGAGAGAGTGTGTGTGTGAGAGTGTGTGTGCGCGCGCAGCAGGAAGGTAAAAGGAGAGCCAGTCTATAATACGCTCATTAAAGCAGACACCAGACAAATCAAAGAGAGAGAGAGAGAGAGAGAGAGAGAGAGAGAGAGAGAGAGACAGAGCGAGAGAGACAGAGAGACAGAGAGAGAGAGACAGAGAGACAGAGAGAAGAGAGAGAGAGAGAGAGAGAGAGAGAGAGAGAGAGACAGAGAGAGAGAGAGAGAGAGAGAGAGAGAGAGAGAGAGAGAGAGAGAGAGAGAGAGAGAGAGAGAGAGAGAGAGAGAGAGAGAGAGAGAGAGAGAGAGAGAGACAGAGAGAGAGAGAGAGAGAGAGACAGAGGGACAGCAAAATACTTGAACAGAGCAATACTCAATCATGAGGCATCAAAGCCAAAGGAACTGAATAATATTAAGAAATGCTATAGATGGAAGGAAAGTAATGTTGAAACCTACCAAACAACAACAAATTCAAATCATTCTAGACAACTTCCTGGACAAAACGTTCCACTGTAATAGTGAAGGTGTAAACTTGGCAGTAGAAAACCTAAACAGTATATTTGACCTCTCAGCTTCCCTATCAAATCAAAAAATCTCTAACAGAAAACCAAAGAAAAGTAACAACAGTGATAAATGGTTTGATGAAGAATGCAAAAACCTAAGAAAGAAATTGAGAAACCTATCCAACCAAAAACATAGAGACCCAGAAAACCTGAGCCTACGCCTTCACTATGGTGAATCACTAAAACAATACAGAAATACACTACAGAAAAAGAATGAACAGCATGTCAGAAATCAGCTCAATGTAATTGAGAGAGAGAGAGAGAGAGACAGAGAGAGAAGAGAGAGACAGAGAGAGAGAGAGACAGAGAGAGAGAGAGACAGAGAGAGAGAGAGAGAGAGAGAGAGAGAGAGAGAGAGAGACAGAGAGAGAGACAGAGACAGAGACAGAGACAGAGAGACAGAGAGAGAGAGAGAGAGAGAGAGAGAGAGAGAGAGAGAGAGAGAGAGAGAGAGAGAGAGAGAGAGAGAGAGAGAGACAGAGACAGAGAGAGAGAGTGAGAGACAGAGAGACAGAGAGAGAGAGAGAGAGAGAGAGAGAGAGAGAGAGAGAGAGAGAGAGAGAGCAGAGAGAGAGAGAGAGAGAGAGAGAGACAGAGAGAGAGAGAGAGAGAGAGAGAGAGAGAGAGAGAGAGATGAGGTAATGGCGTTTGGTTGGTATTAGTGGGATCCAAAAGACATGAGCTTTTTAAGAACACAAGCTTGAGCTGCGAGCTAGGCAATGGGAGCTGAAGGATGTGGAAATCCACAGTAGCCACGTGTTTAAAGAGCCTGAACAAGAGGAGAAGTGAGGAGGAGAGGAGAGGAGTGATGGCACAGTGACGGGGCCAAGCCTATCTAACACAGCCACAGCTGACATGTCCATCAAATATATAGTCTTCCCCACTATGACATCATGCTAGTCGCTCCCAGGTAATGTCCCTTTACAGCGCTTTCATTTAGTAAACAACAAGGGTATGAGTCCGACCTATTGAAATGAAAGAGAACAGCTTGGTCTCTAAGACACAATCTACAGAGACAGGCATCAT
The DNA here is from genome assembly GCF_020615455.1 of Coregonus clupeaformis. Taxonomy (NCBI): domain Eukaryota; kingdom Metazoa; phylum Chordata; class Actinopteri; order Salmoniformes; family Salmonidae; genus Coregonus; species Coregonus clupeaformis. Next base: position 308,451 of record NC_059194.1, read on the forward strand.
GGCTTCTTGGCACAAACATGGTGTACAGGAACAGGTTTCATGGTTTAAAGAGACAGACATGGTCTACAGGAACAGGTTTCATGGTTTAAAGAGAGACATGGTCTACAGGAACAGGTTTCATGGTTTAAAGAGAGACATGGTCTACAGGAACAGGTTTCATGGTTTAATGAGAGACATGGTCTACAGGAACAGGTTTCATGGTTTAAAGAGAGACAGACATGGTCTACAGGAACAGGTTTCATGGTTTAATGAGAGACATGGTCTACAGGAACAGGTTTCATGGTTTAAAGAGAGACAGACATGGTCTACAGGAACAGGTTTCATGGTTTAAAGAGACAGACATGGTCTACAGGAACAGGTTTCATGGTTTAAAGAGAGACATGGTCTACAGGAACAGGTTTCATGGTTTAAAGAGACAGACATGATCTACAGGAACAGGTTTCATGGTTTAATGAGAGACACGGTCTACAGGAACAGGTTTCATGGTTTAATGAGACAGACATGGTCTACAGGAACAGGTTTCATGGTTTAATGAGACAGACATGGTCTACAGGAACTGGTTTCATGGTTTAATGAGAGACATGGTCTACAGGAACAGGTTTCATGGTTTAATGAGAGACATGGTCTACAGGAACAGGTTTCATGGTTTAAAGAGACAGACATGGTCTACAGAAACAGGTTTAGTGTATTCTTAGACATCTAGAGACCTCTTTGATCATATGAGTTAGTACATCACAGTAATGCCTGAACAACAAGGGTCTCTAATATACGCAGTGCTGCAGGAGATAGAGTGAACTAAGGGAACAAAATAAAACTGAAACTCAATATATGAAAGGGGGCATATTCTAAAAAGAATGTGGTTGGTTTCTAAATATAAAGATATGTTTGCTTTAAATTCTAAGCCTTTCTTTCTACTGTACTGCCGTCTCTGCATAATGATCTCAGACTGGCCACTGCATCGTTGGGTCACAACAACAACAACAACAACAACAACAACAACAACAACAACAGAATATGAATGTCCCGAGGCTACCAATCTGACTTCTAAATATTTTGCCTTAATTATTTTGGGATCCTCTCAAATTGGAGAAAGTACAAATGGCAAAAAGCTTCACGTCAGAACTGTGTGTGTGTGTTTGTGTGTACATGTCAGTAGTAAGTATCCAGAGAATGCTGGGAACAGAAAAGTGGTTTGACTGAGGATAATATTCCAGAGAGCATCTCTCCTGAGACTTACAGTTGAAGTCGGAAGTTTACATACACTTAGGTTGGAGTCATTAAAACTAGTTTTTTCAACCACTCCACACATTTCTTGTTAACAAACTATAGTTTTGGCAAGTCGGTTAGGACATCTACTTTGTGCATGACACAAGTAATTTTTCCAACAATTGTTTACAGACAGATTATTTCACTTATAATTCACTGTATCACAATTCCAGTGGGTCAGAAGTTTACATACACTAAGTTGACTGTGCCTTTAAACAGCTTGGAAAATTCCAGAAAATGATGTCATGGCTTTAGAAGCTTCTGATAGGCTAATTGACATCATTTGAGTGTACCTGTGGATGTATTTCAAGGCCTACCTTCAAACTCAGTGCCTCTTTGCTTGAGCCAAGACCTCAGAAAAATAATTGTAGACCTCCACAAGTCTGGTTCATCCTTGGGAGCAATTTCCAAACGCCTGAAGGTACCATGTTAATCTGTACAAACAATAGTACGCAAGTATAAACACCATGGGACCACGCAGCTGTCATACCGCTCAGGAAGGAGACGCGTTCTGTCTCCTAGAGATGAACGTACTTTGGTGCGAAAAGTGCAAATCAATCCCAGAACAATAGCAAAGGACCATGTGAAGATGCTGGAGGAAACAGGTACAAAAGTATCTATATCCACAGTAAAACGAGTCCTATATCGACATAACCTGAAAGGCCGCTTAGCAAGGAAGAAGCCACTGCTCCAAAACCGCCATAAAAAAGCCAGACTATGGTTTGCAACTGCACATGGGGACAAAGATCGTACTTTTTCTAGAAATGTCCTCTGGTCTAATGAAACAAAAATAGAACTGTTTAGCCATAATGACCATCGTTATGTTTGGAGGAAAAAGGGGGAACTTGCAAGCCGAAGAACACCATCCCAAACCATGAAGCACGGGGTTGGCAGCATCATGCTGTGGGGGTGCTTTGCTGCAGGAGGGACTGGTGCACTTCACAAAATAGATGGCATCATGAGGAAGGAAAACTATGTGGATATATTGAAGCAACATCTCAATACATCAGTCAGGAAGTTAAAGCTTGGTCGCAAATGGGTCTTCCAAATGGACAATGACCCCAAGCATACTTCCAAAGTTGTGGCAAAATGGCTTAAGGACAACAAAGTCAAGGTATTGGAGTGGCCATCACAAAACCTGACCTCAATCCTATAGAAATGTTGTGGGCAGAACTGAAAAAGCATGTGCGAGCAAGGAGGCCTACAAACCTGACTCAGTTACACCAGCTCTGTCAGGAGGAATGGGCCAAAATTCACCCAACTTATTGTGGGAAGCTTGTGGAAGGCTACCCAAAACCTTTGACCCAAGTTAAACAATTTAAAGGCAATGCTACCAAATACTAGTTGAGTGTATGTAAACTTCTGACCCACTGAAAATGTGATGAAAGAAATAAAAGCTGAAGTAAATCATTATCTCTACTATTATTCTGACATTTCACATTCTTAAAATAAAAGTGGTGATCCTAACTGACCTAAGACAGGGAATTTTTACTAGGATTAAATGTCAGGAATTGTGAAAAACTGAGTTTAAATGTATTTAGCTAAGGTGTATGTAAACCTCCGACTTCAACTGTATATGGCTTCTGGGTAACAAGAAGTTTCATACGGAGGCACAAGACAGGCTAGGAACACAATTAAATGAGAGGCATTTAAGAGAGACCATGTTTGAGTCTGGTCTGGGAAATCTGTTTAAGCCATTCATGATGATTTGTGAGTGTTTGTCCTTTCTGAGAGTTCAGACTCAATATTATGCTGAACTTGAGAGTATGTTGACAGCCTTTTCCTGTTTCAGTTCAACATACAGTAGAGTGCTGTACTGTATATAACGACGATGCAAATGTTCTAAGCCAAGGCAACGTGTGGAATCAAAGCAGAAGCACGATGAAGAGTTAAAGATTAAAATGTCTACAGCGTTACTCACCACCTCTCCAGAGACCAGTGACCAGAGACCAGAGACCAGTGACCAGAAACCAGCGACCAGAGACCAGAGACCAGAGACCAGAGACCAGAGACCAGAGACCAGAGACCAGAAACCAGTGACCAGAGACCAGAGACCAGTGACCAGAGACCAGCGACCAGCGATCAATGACCAGAGACCAAAGAGAGAGCTAAATCCCTTTGGGTATTTTGATATTTACACAAAACATGCGAAAGCAGCCAGGAATCCAGTAATTTCCATTACGTCCACAATGGAGGATTAGAGGAGGAAGGAATTTCTCAATGAGAATAACTAAATTAAATGAATATTAAAAGAACTAACAACTGCGGTACAGTAGTTAGGCCATTCAATATTTGACATGTAGTCCTTGGTGTGGTCTAGGGCCGTCGTTCTACAGACGGTAAAATAACTGAAAGGTTTTTTGACGCAGTAGCTATTGCAGTGTGATATTATGAGTCGTATAAGGTTGTATTTCAGCAGACTTGAGGTCCTATAGTTGGTGACATGCTTTACACAGGCTCTATGAATCTGGACGACAGCTGTGACATGAAATAGTTGCTTTGTCACTTTCTCAGGGGATGAATGTCTGGGTAAATGTGTCCGACGTCTCTGGCTTGGCTTGACTTGAGTGGATCTCAGACATATTCGGACATACTGTACAGTGTATTCCCATGGGGGGCCTTTAAAGGACCAATGCAGCAGTTTTTATCTCAATATCAAATCATTTCTGGACAACAATTAAGTACCTTCCTGTAATAGTTTTCCATAAAAATGGGCAAGAATATTTTAGCAAAAAAACTATTTTTCAAGCAAGAATGTTGCTAGGACTTTCAGAGTAGACGGAGTTGTGAGGGGAAACAGTAAACCTACACTGGACAAAAATATTTTACAGAGTTACAGTTCATATAAGGAAATTAGTCAATTGAAATAAATAAATTAGGCCCTAATCTATGGATTTTACATGACTGGGAATACAGATATGCATCTGTTGGGCACAGATACCTTAAACAAAAAGGTAGGGGCGTGGATCACAGCGTGACACATCTCCTTCGCATAGAGTTGATCTGGCTGTTGATTGTGGCCTGTGGAATGTTGTCCCACTCCTCTTCAATGGCTGTGCGAAGTTGCTGGATATTGGCGGGAACTGGTACACGCTGTCGTACACATCGATCCAGAGCATCCCAAACATGCTCAATGGGTGACATGTCTGGTGAGTATGCAGGCCATGGAAGAACTGGGACATTTTCAGCTTCCAGGAATTGTGTACAGATCCTTGCGACATGGGGCTGTGCATTATCATGCTGAAACATGAGGTGATGGCGGCAGATGAATGGCACAACAATGGGCCTCAGGATCTCGTCACAGTATCTCTGTGCATTAAAATTGCCATTGATAAAATGCAATTGTGTTCGTTGTCCATAGCTTATGCCTGCCCATACCATAACCCCACCGTTACCATGGGGCACTCTGTTCACAACATTGACATCAGCAAACCGCTCGCTCACACGACGCCATACACGCTGTCTGCCATCTGCCCGGTACAGTTGAAACCGGGTTTCACCCATGAAGAGCACACTTCTCCAGTGTGCAAGTCGCCATCGAAGGTGAGCGTTGAAGTTCTGAACCTCTCGCTCTACAGAGTTGACCTCCGGGATGTTTTTGAGGAACGAGGTCCCATTTAAATGTCCTATAAATATACTGAACAGACTTAAGACGCTATTCATACAGTACAGACCTACTATTATTCAGGGGGAAGTCTTATTCATCAGATACAGTACATACCTACTATTATTCAGGAGGAAGTTCAGACCTATAGAACATTGAATGTACAGTATTCCTTTATACTTTCTACAGCAGCATTGACATTATGTCCCATCCTTATTCCACCAAGGCCTCTGGAGTCCAATAATCACGGGTGTAACGGCCTGTTAAGCAGTATTACATGGATTGTCAGTGACCCCAGTCCCGTGTGTGCTGCATGCCATGACTGAGCACTGGAGCCACTGTGTTATCAATGGCTTTACTATTCACATATTAATTCAGCGGAAATAGGTCCTGGCTCCTTCCACCAATAACGAGTTTAAGCGGCGTCCATGTTTGATTTTGACAACCATGGGAAATGGTACAGACAAAGGCCGCGTCCCAAATGGCATCTTCTTCCCTATATAGTGCACTACTATTGACCGGAGCCCCATGTGCCCTGGTCAAATATAGTGCACTAAGAAGGGAATTGGGTGACATTTGGGACGCACCCAGAGTGACTCACAACAGCCTGTCTGTCTGTCTGTCTGTCTGTCTGTCTGTCTGTCTGTCTGTCTGTACATTGCATTTGAACTTAACACAATTAGTTGGTTACGGATATTCCGTATAATTAAATGACATGGCTGGTTATATTCATTTCTCCTTCCTGAACATCCCATTGAAGGCTCTACTGTCTGTCACAGATGAATCACTCTGTCTTTCTGCTACATGGTCCAGAGGGAATCACACACTAACCGGCCCAGACGGCATCCCTAGCCGCGTCCTCAGAGCATGTGGCAGGGTCTACAGACAATCACGTACTACAAAAAGAAAACCAGCCACGTCGCCGACACCGACGTCTCGCTTCCAGACAAGCTAAACACCTTCTTCGCCCGCTTTGAGGATAATAGTGCCACTGACGAGGCCCACTACCAAGGACTGTGGCCTCTCCTTCTCCGTGGCCGACGTGATTAAGACATTTAAGCATGTTAACCCTCGCAAGGCTGCCGGTCCAGACGGCATCCCTAGCCGCGTCCTCAGAGCATGTGGCAGGGTCTACAGACAATCACGTACTACAAAAAGAAAACCAGCCACGTCGCCGACACCGACGTCTCGCTTCCAGACAAGCTAAACACCTTCTTCGCCCGCTTTGAGGATAATAGTGCCACTGACGAGGCCCACTACCAAGGACTGTGGCCTCTCCTTCTCCGTGGCCGACGTGATTAAGACATTTAAGCATGTTAACCCTCGCAAGGCTGCCGGTCCAGACGGCATCCCTAGCCGCGTCCTCAGAGCATGCGCAGACCAGCTGGCTGGTGTGTTTATGGACATATTCAATCTCTCCCTATCCCAGTCTGCTGTTCCCACATGCTTCAAGATGGCCACCATTGTTCCTGTACCCAAGAAAGCAAAGGTAACTGAACAAAACGACTATCGCCCGTTGCACTCACCTCTGTCATCATGAAGTGCTTTGAGAGACTAGTCAAGGATCATATCACCTCTACCTTACCTGTCACCCTGGACCCACTTCAATTTGCTTACCGCCCCAATAGATCCACAGACGATGCAATCGCCATCACACTGCACTATCCCATCTGGACAAGAGGAATACATATATAAGAATGCTGTTAATTGACTATAGCTCAGCATTCAACACCATAGTACCCTACAAGCTCATCATTAAGCTCGAGGCCCTGGGTCTGAACCCCGCCCTGTGCAACTGGGTCCTGGACTTCCTGACGGGCCACCCCCAGGTGGTGAAGGTAGGAAACAACATCTCCACTTTGCTGATCCTCAACACTGGGGCCCCACAAGGGTGCGTGCTCAGCACCCTCCTGTACTCCCTGTTCACCCATGACTGCGTGGCCACGCACGCCTCCAACTCAATCATCAAGTTAGCAGACGACACGACAGTAGTAGGCTTGATTACCAACAATGACGAGACAGCCTAAAGGGAGGAGGTGAGGGCTCTGGGAATGTGGTGCCAGGAAAATAACCTCTCACTCAACGTCAACAAAACAAAGGAGATGATTGTGGACTTCAGGAAACAGCAGAGGGTGCACCCTCCCTATCCACATCGATGGGACCGCAGTGGAGAAGGTGGAAAGCTTCAAGTTTCTTGGCGTACACATCACTGACGAAACTGAAATGGTCCACCCACGCAGACAGTGTGGTGAAGAAGGCGCAACAGAGCCTCTTCAACCTCAGGAGGCTGAAGAAATGTGGCTTGGCACCTGAAACCCTCACAAACCTTTACAGATGCACAATTGAGAGCATCCTGTCGGGCTGTATCACCGCCTGGTACGGCAACTGCACCGGCAACTGCACCGCCTGCAACCGCAGGGCTCTCCAGAGGGTGGTGCGGTCTGCCGAACACATTACCGGGGGCAAACTACCCGCCCTCCAAGACACCTTCAGCACCCGATGTCACAGGAATGCCAAAAAGATCATCAAGGACATCAACCACCCGAGCCACTGCCTGTTCACCCCGCTATCATCCAGAAGGCGAGGTCAGTACAGGTGCATCAAAGCTGGGACTGAGAATGAAAAACAGCTTCTATCTCAAGGCCATCAGACTGTTAAATAGCCATCACTAGCACATTAGAGGCTGCTGCTGCCTTTTGAAATCACTGGCCACTTTAAGAAATGGAACACTAGTCACTTTAATAATGTTTACATATCTTGCACTACTCATCTCATATGTATATACTGTATTATATTCTATAATATTCTACTGTATCTTAGTCCATGCCGCTCTGTCATTGCTTGTCCATATATGTATACATTCTTAAATTCCATTCCTTACTAGATTTGTGTGTATTGGGTACAGTGGGGGAAAAAAGTATTTAGTCAGCCACCAATTGTGCAAGTTCTCCCACTTAAAAAGATGAGAGAGGCCTGTAATGTTCATCATAGGTACACGTCAACTATGACAGACAAATTGAGGAAGAAAAATCCAGAAAATCACATTGTAGGATTTTTAATGAATTTATTTGCAAATTATGGTGGAAAATAAGTATTTGGTCACCTACAAACAAGCAAGATTTCTGGCTCTCACAGACCTGTAACTTCTTCTTTAAGAGGCTCCTCTGTCCTCCACTCGTTACCTGTATTAATGGCACCTGTTTGAACTTGTTATCAGTATAAAAGACACCTGTCCACAACCTCAAACAGTCACACTCCAAACTCCACTATGGCCAAGACCAAAGAGCTGTCAAAGGAAACCAGAAACACAATTGTAGACCTGCACCAGGCTGGGAAGACTGAATCTGCAATAGGTAAGCAGCTTGGTTTGAAGAAATCAACTGTGGGAGCAATTATTAGGAAATGGAAGACATACAAGACCACTGATAATCTCCCTCGATCTGGGGCTCCACACAAGATCTCACCCCGTGGGGTCAAAATGATCACAAGAACGGTGAGCAAAAATCCCAGAACCACATGGGGGGACCTAGTGAATGACCTGCAGAGAGCTGGGACCAAAGTAACAAAGCCTACCATCAGTAACATACTACGCCGCCAGGGACTCAAATCCTGCAGTGCCAGATGTGTCCCCCTGCTTAAGGCAGTACATGTCCAGGCCCATCTGAAGTTTGCTAGAGTGCATTTGGATGATCCAGAAGAGAATGTCATATGGTCAGATGAAACCAAAATAGAACTTTTTGGTAAAAACTCAACTCGTCGTGTTTGGAGGACAAAGAATGCTGAGTTGCATCCAAAGAACACCATACCTACTGTGAAGCATGGGGGTGGAAACATCATGCTTTGGGGCTGTTTTTCTGCAAAGGGACCAGGACGACTGATCCGTGTAAAGGAAAGAATGAATGGGGCCATGTATCGTGAGATTTTGAGTGAAAACCTCCTTCCATCAGCAAGGGCATTGAAGATGAAACGTGGCTGGGTCTTTCAGCATGACAATGATCCCAAACACACCGCCCGGGCAACGAAGGAGTGGCTTCGTAAGAAGCATTTCAAGGTCCTGGAGTGGCCTAGCCAGTCTCCAGATCTCAACCCCATAGAAAATCTTTGGAGGGAGTTGAAAGTCCGTGTTGCCCAGCGACAGCCCCAAAACATCACTGCTCTAGAGGAGATCTGCATGGAGGAATGGGCCAAAATACCAGCAACAGTGTGTGAAAACCTTGTGAAGACTTACAGAAAACGTTTGACCTGTGTCATTGCCAACAAAGGGTATATAACAAAGTATTGAGAAACTTTTGTTATTGACCAAATACTTATTTTCCACCATAATTTGCAAATAAATTCATTAAAAATCCTACAATGTGATTTTCTGGATTTTGTTTCCTCAATTTGTCTGTCATAGTTGACGTGTACCTATGATGAAAATTACAGGCCTCTCTCATCTTTTTAAGTGGGAGAACTTGCACAATTGGTGGCTGACTAAATACTTTTTTTCCCCACTGTATATGTTGTGAAATTGTTAGATATCACTGCACTGTCAGAGCTAGAAGCACAAGCATTTCGCTACACCCGCAATAACATCTGCTAAACATATGCATGTGACAAATACATTTTGATTTGATTTGATTTGTGCTTATGTTCACCTGACATGATCACTCAGACAGAGGGTACGTCCCAAATGAAACCCATTCCCTATTTACTGCACTACTTTTGCCCAGAGCTCATACCCTTAGGTCTCTGGTCAACAGAAGTGCACTATATAGGTAATGGTTGTCATTTGGGACTCAGTCAGAAGCTGTACATAGCTGGAAACCCAGCATTCAAAGACTGCTTTACTGATCTCTGCTGGAGGAGGGAGAGAGGGAGGGAGGAGAGAGAGAGGGGGTGGAGAGGGGGAGAGAGAGAGAGAGAGAGAGAGAGAGAGAGAGAGAGAGAGAGAGAGAGAGAGGGCGAGAGAGAGGAGAGAGAGGGGGGAGAGAGAGAGAAAGAGAGCGCGAGAGAGACAGATTCTGTCAGACTTGGGCCCTGACCGTTAACCTCAGTAAGACTATAATAATAATGGCGTTTCAGAAAAGATCTGCTGCTGATGGGTGAGTCAGCCTGTCAGTCCACATCATCAGGCCTCTCTCACCCTTCACTCTCCCTCTCTTCTCTCCCCTCTCCTCCCCCCTCTCTCCCCCTCCACTAACAACGTCTCTGTCATGAGTAAGGCCACAGGAATAGGACACAACAGGCCTGGTCATACTGAAACTGATTGCTGTCTGATTACATTTAAGATATGAAGGAAAACAGGAGCCTGACAGCCTACAATTCAAATCCTTGTCAAAATCCTTGGTCTGAGCACTGAAATTCCAGACACTTGCGTCCTGAACCACTCAGGCATCCTTACCCGACGACAGATTCAAGTTGCCCAATTGGAGAAAAACTAACAAACATACTGTACATCTTTAGCTCTTAGGCCATGAACACCAGGGGTTTGGTGTTGAATGAAATGATTTAAACTGACAGCTTCCATTTGCAGCTTAGGTAAAGTGTAAAGTGTACTCAGAAAACAAGTAGAGAGAGAACCATTCACCAGCATAAACCAACCAAAATAATGATCCCTTAAAGTCTGAAGAGGGGTGATAAAGCTGTGATAAAGGGGATATTAAGGGGTGTGTTTTGGAGGGTTCAGAGGAGAGACATGTCCCAGTTCTCAAACCACAGGAGACTGATAGTCAGAAGGTTCGCTCCAGGAGTGTGTGTGTGTGTGTGTGTGTGTGTGTGTGTGTGTGTGTGTGTATATATATGTGTCTGTCAGAAGTGTTTCGCTCCAGGAGGTGTGTGTGTGTGTGTGTGTGTGTGTGTGTGTGTGTGTGTGTGTGTGTGTGTGTGTGTGTGTGTGTGTGTGTGTGTGTGTGTGTGTGTCAGAAGCGTTTCTCTCCAGGAGGGAGGAGTCTGCTGTATCAGGCAGGATGTTCCAGGATATTAGGGCGTGGCACACAAACTGGGATATACTCAGGGTTGGCGAGTAACGGATTACATGTAACTGATTACACACACAATAAAACTAACTGTAATCAGTTGCGTTACCAGCAAAAATATTGTCATCAGATTACAGATACTTTTGAAAAAAACGATGACTTCGATGGTTTGATGGATCGTGGGGAAAAGAGCAGGAACAGGCTTTTGTAGGTTACAGTCCAAGCTATGTCTTCCAATGGTGCGACTGCTGTCGGCATCAAAGACTATACGACCAAGTTGAATAAAGGCTTGGAGGTAAGGACGACAGCAGTGATACGGATATCAATTAGACTATTATTGATATCTACATAGCAATGATGTGAATCACACTGCCGCTCTCTCATTGATGTGAATCACACTGCCGCTCTCTCAGTGACGTGAATCACGCTGCCGCTCTCTCTGTGACGTGAATCACGCTGCCGCTCTCTCTGTGACGTGAATCACACTGCCGCTCTCTCGGTGATGTGAATCACACTGCCTGCTCTCTCAGTGACGTGAATCACACTGCCGCTCTCTCAGTGACGTGAATCACACTGCCGCTCTCTCGGTGACGTGAATCACACACTGCCTGCTCTCTCAGTGATGTGAATCACACTGCCTGCTCTCTCAATTATTCTCACCTTAAGGATTGTGGTTGTTGTGGATGGCTGTTCACAAATGTATAGGTGTGTTTCACCCCAATAACGGTTAAACCTGCCTATCAATCATTGTTTATGCGACCTGTGGACAACCAGTGAAAAATGTGCTCTTGCAACATCTGCATAGTGCGAATCCCAGCCTATGGAATAAAAGTTTGAGGGAGTTCCTCCCTTTTAAAAGGTCGACTCAGCGATATGACGTAGATGCAGAAAGTAAACAGCATAGTGGGTTAATTTCTGCAACAACTAAGAGCGTTGAAGCGTGAGGCTCAACTTCTCTGCTGTTTTGGTCCCCTGGCTACCACCGTGTGAACAGCGTGAAGCGAACCTGTACACATGCGCAGACACTGTGTGTGACAGTCTTGCATCTCGCTCATCTCAAGTTCAGTACTTTCTCCGCTACACTGTCCAGAGTGTTCTGCAGTACTGCATCACCGCTAGGTACAACAGTGTCACGGTACAGGCAAAAGCCAGGGTGACAAGTCTGCTGGAAACTGCCCAGAAAACAAGCCCACCAACAAAACCTTTCTGGACAGCTACCACACAAACAGGTTATACTCCTGCCGTCCAGGAAGCGCTGCAGACTCCCCCAGTGTAAACTGGTCAGGTCCAAAAACGAATTTGTGCCACACGCACACCGACCCTTATGAACAAATAAGGAGGACATTGGGGGTATGGGGGTAGACTCACTCATTCGGGAACGGGCAATAGTGAAAAGTGATAAGTGAAATGTAACTAACTGTGTAAAATAATCATGGAATCATGGACAGTGAAACTATAGGGTTGTGCAATAAACATTATGTGCAACGCTCAGGGACCTTGGACATTAAAGGGGATGTGTAATATTGAGCGTAGGAGGGACAGCTATGTAATGTGGAAGGGAGGGGTCAGAGTCCTAAAGCTGTCATGCATGTTTTGGTTTTCATGAATATGTATGTCTGATGTTGTGTCTGGCCTTATGCCATGTCTCTCACCTTATCACAGTGCATTTTCTAGTACGTAAAGCAAAATATCTATGAAAATCAGACAATAAAGAAATATCTAATAAAATCTAATCTCAGTATCTGCGGTTTGGCTGAGCCTTCCTTTAATATCCTCCTTGGTATTGTACTCTACTCAGGGGATGGAGGGGGACTGATAATCAACCTCGGTTGCTGTGTGGGATGGGAAGGGGTGGGAAGAATGCTTTCTGGGAAGGGGGGGGTCCCACCTGCTGCCTGACTGCGTGCACGTGTGTGTGTGTGTGTGTGTGTATGATGCCTGTGTGTGTCCCACTAGCATCATGTCTGTGTTCACACACACACACACACAAACACACACACACACTGTGAGAGGAGGTGTCTTTCAGGTCCACCAGTCACAAGGAGGACAGAGCAATATCTCCGTTAGCAACAAAGCTGGCTCTATTTTCAATTAAACACTGCTGCCTTCCATGGAGGGATTACTGGGCCTTTAACCTAGCCTGACCCGGGAGATACCTTTCTCTCTGCTGCCATTTGTGGACAGATATAGTGTGCGCCCCAAATGGCACCCTATTTCTTATGGGTGCTGGTCAAAAGTAGTGAACTATGTAGGGAATAGGGTGGCATTTGGGACTCGGACAGGTGGACCCAAGGGAAGTGAGGATTGGAACTAGTAGAGTAGTATTAGGACACCTGTGACTGGGTTCAACCTGGCCCTGGGTTCAACCTGGCCCTGGGTTCCACCTGGCCCTGGGTTCAACCTGTTCAACCTGGCCCTGGGTTCAACCTGGCCCTGGGTTCAACCTGTTCAACCTGGCCCTGGGTTCAACCTGGCCCTGGGTTCAACCTGGCCCTGGGTTCAAATACTATCATACCTGGGTTCAACCTGGCCCTGGGTTCAAATACTATCAGACCTGGGTTCAACCTGGCCCTGGGTTCAAATACTATCAGACCTGGGTTCAACCTGGCCCTGGGTTCAAATACTATTATACCTGGGTTCAACCTGGACCTGGGTTCAAATACTATCATACCTGGGTTCAAATACTATCATACCTAGGTTCAACCTGGCTCTGGGTTCAAATACTATCATACCTGGGTTCAACCTGGCCCTGGGTTCAAATACTATCATACCTGGGTTCAACCTGGCCCTGGGTTCAAATACTATCATACCTGGGTTCAACCTGGCCCTGGGTTCAAATACTAACAGACCTGGGTTCAAATACTATTTTAAATCTTTCAAGAGTTTTGAGCGTTTGCGTTTTGCGAGTATTCTATTGGTTCCATTGTGCAAGACAAGTTAAATCAAAACCAAATAAAGTACTTGAAAAGATTTCAAATAGTATTTGAACTCATGTTTTTGACTGCAATAGATGAATAACCTGGCCCCTTAGTGACCGTGCGTGAGTGATTATATAGCATGATGCCTCAACAGGAGATAGGATTAGCTACCAATCAGGATCAGGTCAGTGGGGCTGTGGCTCAAGCAGCTACTCTGACTCTTAACTGTATGAGTGTTGCACAGCTCCGCTGACCCGCTAACCTTCTTTACACATACTATAGGCTACGTCCCCAGAGGGTCCGGCATAAGACTGAGGCAGCCAGGTATCATTTATAAGCTAAGGCTTTGTCCCAAATGGCACCCTATTCCCTATATAGTGCACTACTTTTGCCCCAAAGGCCTAGCTTAACAATAGGGAATATGGTGCCATTTGGGACTCGTTCCAAGCTACTCTGCTTCCTGAACTTCCTGAGTCTGATATGATGAGGAGGAATGGAACCAGGCCTGTTTCTAGTGTATTTATAGATCAGTCAGATCTCGTCAGATCTCATGTGAGACTGACAAGTGTTGATGGTATATATATACTCTTGTAACTATGGCAGCAGCTGTTAGCTGCATTTCAAAAAATGTGATGAATGGAGAGAAGAGGATGAGCGATGAGGTGTTGGTATGTGGATGTATTTTTATATAAAGGGATAGTTCTATGCATTATGATCGGCACAGCGGCAGCCTCTCAGGTATTACCGCTTACAATAGTACAGTATATCGCATGTATGCCTTAATGTAAATGGCAAGGATATAAATGATATCTTTGTCCCAAATGGCACCCTATGGGACTTGGTCAAAAGTAATAGTATAGAGGAAACATATAGGGAATAGGTTCCCATTTAGAACACAGCCATATGGTGACGATGATAGGCTGACAGCGTCAACATCGTAAGAAATCAAATACATGTCAAACTGTGTGGTATAAGGTGTTGTATGTGGGTGTATTTATAAGTAAATTATATGGCTGTTCCATCATGTATCATTTATAACAGGATGAGATGGAATGTGGATGTATTTATAACAGGATGAGATGGAATGTGGATGTATTTATAACAGGATGAGATGGAATGAGGATGTATTTATAACAGGATGAGATGGAATGAGGATGTATTTATAACAGGATGAGATGGAATGAGGACGTATTTATAACAGGATGAGATGGAATGAGGATGTATTTATAACAGGATGAGATGGAATGCGGATGTATTTATAACAGGATGAGATGGAATGAGGATGTATTTATAACAGGATGAGATGGAATGTGGATGTATTTATAATAGGATGAGATGGAATGAGGACGTATTTATAACAGGATGAGATGGAATGAGGACGTATTTATAACAGGATGAGATGGAATGAGGATGTATTTATAACAGGATGAGATGGAATGAGGATGTATTTATAACAGGATGAGATGGAATGTGGATGTATTTATAACAGGATGAGATGGAATGTGGATGTATTTATAATATGATGAGATGGAATGAGGATGTATTTATAACAGGATGAGATGGAATGTGGATGTATTTATAATAGGATGAGATGGAATGAGGATGTATTTATAATAGGATGAGATGGAATGAGGACGTATTTATAATAGGATGAGATGGAATGAGGACGTATTTATAACAGGATGAGATGGAAAGAGGACGTATTTATAACAGGATGAGATGGAATGTGGATGTATTTATAATAGGATGAGATGGAATGAGGATGTATTTATAACAGGATGAGATGGAATGAGGACGTATTTATAACAGGATGAGATGGAATGAGGATGTATTTATAACAGGATGAGATGGAATGTGGATGTATTTATAATAGGATGAGATGGAATGAGGATGTATTTATAACAGGATGAGGTGTTGGAATGTGGATGTATTTATAACAGGATGAGATGGAATGAGGATGTATTTATAATAGGATGAAGTGTTGGAATGTGGATGTATTTATAAGTATGGTCCACATTGCATTCAGAAAGTATTCAGACCCTTTCCCCTTTTCCACGTTGTTACGTTACAGCCTTATTCTAAAATAGATTAAATAAAACGTTAAGTAAAAGGCACATGACAGCCCGCTTGGAGTTTGCCAAAAAACACTTAAAGGACTCTCAGACCATGAGAAACAAGTGTCTTTGGTCTGATGAAGCCACAATTGAACTCTTTGGCCTTAATGCCAAGCGTCACGTCTGGAGGAAACCTGGCACTATCCCTACGGTGAAGCATGGTGGTGGCAGCATCATACTGGGATTGGGAGACTAGTCAGGAATGATGGAAAGATGAACGGAGCAAAGTACAGAGAGATCCTTGATGAAAACCTGCTCCAGAGCACTCAGGACCTCCGATCGGGGTGAAGGTTCACCTTCCAACAGGACAACGACATTTTTTTGTTGTTGTACATTTTTTAGTCATTTAGCAGACGCTCTTATCCAGAGCGACTTACAGGAGCAATTAGGGTTAAGTGCCTTGCTCAAGGGCACATTGACATATTTTTCACCTAGTCAGCTCGGGGATTAGAACCAGCGACCTTTCGGTTACTGGCACAACGCTCTTAACCATTAAGCTACCTGCTGACCCTAAGCACAAAGCCAAGACAACGCAGGAGTGGTTTCGGGACAAGTCTCTGAATGTCCTTGAGTTGCCCAGCCAGAGCCAGGACTTGAACCCGATCGAACATCTCTGGAGATACTTGAAAATAGCTGTGCAGCGCGCTCCCCATCCAACCTGACAGAGCTTGAGAGGATCTGCAGAGAAGAATGGGAGAAACTCCCAAAATACAGGTGTGCCAAGCTTG
The DNA here is from genome assembly GCF_020615455.1 of Coregonus clupeaformis. Taxonomy (NCBI): domain Eukaryota; kingdom Metazoa; phylum Chordata; class Actinopteri; order Salmoniformes; family Salmonidae; genus Coregonus; species Coregonus clupeaformis. The sequence goes on from NC_059194.1 coordinate 325,038, forward strand.
TAGCGTCATACCCAAGAAGACTTGAGGCTGTAATCGCTGCCAAAGGTGCTTTAACAAAGTACTGAGTAAAGAGTCTGAATACTTATGTAAATGTCATATTTAAGTATTATTATTACTTCTTTTTTTTTTACATTTCTAAAAACCTCTTTTTGCTTTGTCATTGGGGGGAATTGTGTGTAGATTGATGAGGGAAAAAACGATGTAATCAATTTTAGAATAAGGCTGTAAAAGTCAAGGGGTCTGAATACTTTCCGAATGTATTGTATATGCCATAATGTACTGTATATTGGCAAGGATGTGCATTTGGGGGAAAAACTTAAAGAAAAAAAAGATGTGTATTCTGAAGATGAGACGTGTCAGACAAGTTGACAACTTCCACATGAGCTGAGGCTCAAAATCACATAGCCGCCAGCAATTCCTTTTACGCATACTTTATTTGGCGAGACCACATAGCACAGTGAATAACTGGGAAGGTTTTTTGGACAGACCCTGCGTCCCAAATGGCAACCCTATTCCACATGTAGTGCACTAACTTGGATCACATCCCATATTTCTCTGGTTAAAAGTAGTGCACTATGTACGGAATTGGTTGCCATTTGGGATACAGTCTGTCTATCCCCACTGTAGTTACAGTAATGATCCCTGAATAGAAGGACACATTCCAATGTCTCCATGTCATCATCACTCTCGGCAACACAAAACATTCCATTTTCAACGGCTCTAGTCCTTCACTTCCTGACATAAACCTAACCTAAAGATAATGATATTTATTCGACCTAGACATAAGCACTGTGTAGCTAGAACTCAAGAGTTCATAGTTCAGCCTCGACATAAACACTACCGTTCAAAAGTTTGGGGTCACTTAGAAATGTCCTTGTTTTCGATAGAAAAGCAACAAAAAAATTGTCCATTCAAATAACATCAAATTGATCAGAAATACAGTGTAGACACTGTTAATGTTGTAAATGGCTATTGTAGCAGGAAACTGTGGATTTTTTTATGGAATATCTACATACGCGTACAGAGGCCCATTATCAGCAACCATCAGTCCTGTGTTCCAATGGCACATTGTGTTTGCTAATCCAAGTTTATAATTTTAAAAGGCTAATTGATCATTACAAAACCCTTTTGCAATTAAAGAAGCAATACAATTGGCATTCTTGAGACTAGTTGATTATCTGGAGCATCAGCAATTGTTGGTTTGATTACTGAATCAAAATGGCCAGAAACAAATAACTTTCTTCTGAAACTCGTCAGTCTATTCTTGTTCTGAGAAATGAAGGCTATTCCATGCGAGAAAGATCTCATACAACGCTGTGTACTACTCCCTTCACAGAACAGCGCAAACTGGCTCTAACCAGAATAGAAAGAGGAGTGGGAGGCCCCGGTGCACAACTGAGCAAGAGGACAAATACATTAGAGTGTTCAGTTTGAGAAACAGACGCCTCACAGGTCCTCACCTGACAGCTTCATTAAATAGTACCCGCAAAACACCAGTCTCAACGTCAACAGTGAAGAGGCGACTCCGGGATGCTGACCTTCTAGGCAGAGTTGCAAACAAAAAGCCATATCTCAGACTGGCCCATCTTAATCTTTTATTTTTATTGTCCAGTTTATTGTTCTCTCCTCTTGTCTTCTATGCAGCCTGAAAGAACACGTTCCATGGGACTTAGCTAACTTTAAAAGTCAAGGCATGGGGTGTACAAAATATGTCTAAGGAGATATGTGAAATATGTTTCCTATTTCCGCCCATGATTGAGAGCGTCCCAAATGGCATTCCCTATATAGTGCACTCCTTTTGTCCAGGGCCTTGCACTAGGTAGGGGATAGGGTGCCATTTGGGACGTAGTCTGAGTGTTTTTCTTTTAGGATATGCAGACCCACTGTCTTGCTGAACAGTACTTCCTTTGTAGTGGGAGAGATACAACATGTTGGGCTTGGAGGTTGACATTCAGAAGGAAAGGAATGCAACAAGCAGCCCAGTCCTAGACAGCTGGCTCCAGTTGAGGCTGAGGGCCAGGGAGAGGAGACAGCTGGCTCCAGGTGAGGCTGAGGGCCAGGGAGAGGAGACAGCTGGGTCCAGGTGAGGCTGAGGGCCAGGGAGAGGAGACAGCTGGGTACAGGTGAGGCTGAGGGCCAGGGAGAGGAAACAGCTGGCTCCAGGTGAGGCTGAGGGCCAGGGAGAGGAGACAGCTGGGTCCAGGTGAGGCTGAGGGCCAGGGAGAGGAGACAGCTGGCTCCAGGTGAGGCTGAGGGCCAGGGAGAGGAGACAGCTGGGTCCAGGTGAGACTGAGGGCATCTCTATCCATCTATGATAACATGTCACTACACTCCCAGACACCAGGCATCATGCATTAAGTGGACACGGCAGGTAGCTTAGTGGTTAAGAGCGTTGTGCCAGTAACCGAAAGGTCGCTGGTTCTAATCCCTGAGCCGACTAGGTGAAAAATCTGTCGATGTGCCCTTGAGCAAGGCACTTAACCTAATTCCTCATGTAAGTCGCTCTGGATAAGAGCGTCTGCTAAATGACTAAAATGTAAATGTAAATGTACATAGGAACACACACACATGCACACACACACAAACACACACGTACACACACGAACACACACATAGAAAAACCCCACACGAGCCATGGTGGTGCTATGAGCATAGATAAGTGCTCTCTCACACTATTCTTCATGTCAGCTTCTCTCTGAACAAGCACAGGCAATGAGGGATGCTCAAAATCAGCCTTCACACGTCAGATCCTCTCTCTCTTAGTGGAGGCTGGTGACTCACTTTCTCCTCTGCAGTAAAAGGCTGGGTATGAATGACTATAGAGGGGAACTGTGGAGTTTCATGGTATTACCTACCTACAGTGAGGGAAAAAAGGATTTGATCCCCTGCTGATTTTGTACGTTTGCCCACTGACAAAGACATGATCAGTCTATAATTTTAATGGTAGGTTTATTTGAACAGTGAGAGACAGAATAACAACAAAAAAATCCAGAAAAACGCATGTCAAAAATTTTATAAATTGATTTGCATTTATAAAGAGGGAAATAAGTATGACCCCCTCTCAATCAGATTCCAAACTCTCCACCATGGCCAAGACCAAATAGCTCTCCAAGGATGTCAGGGCCAAGATTGTAGACCTACACAAGGCTGGAATGGGCTACAAGACCATCGCCAAGCAGCTTGGTGAGAAGGTGACAACAGTTGGTGCGATTATTCGCAAATGGAAGAAACACAAAATAACTGTCAATCTCCCTCGGCCTGGGGCTCCATGCAAGATCTCACCTCGTGGAGTTGCAATGATCATGAGAACGGTGAGGAATCAGCTCAAAACTACACGGGAGGATCTTGTCAATGATCTCAAGGCAGCTGGGACCATAGTCACCAAGAAAACAATTGGTAACACACTACGCCATGAAGGACTGAAATCCTGCAGCACCCGCAAGGTCCCCCTGCTCAAGAAAGCACATATACAGGCCAGTCTGAAGTTTGCCAATGAACATCTGAATGATTCAGAGGAGAACTGGGTGAAAGTGTTGTGGTCAGATGAGACCAAAATCGAGCTCTTTGGCATCAACTCAACTCACCGTGTTTGGAAGAGGAGGAATGCTGCCTATGACCCCAAGAACACCATCCCCACTGTCAAACATGGAGGTGGAAACATTATGCTTTGGGGGTGTTTTTCTGCTGAGGGGACAGGACAACTTCACCGCATCAAAGGGACGATGGACGGGGCCATGTACCGTCAAATCTTGGGGAGAACCTCCTTCCCTCAGCCAGGGCATTGAAAATGGGTCGTGGATGGAGGAGTGGCTCAAGAAGAAACTCATTAAGGTCCTGGAGTGGCCTAGCCAGTCTCCAGACCTTAATCCCATAGAAAATCTGTGGAGGGAGCTGAAGGTTCGAGTTGCCAAACGTCAGCCTCGAAACCTTAATGACTTGGAGAAGATCTGCAAAGAGGAGTGTGACAAAATCCCTCCTGAGATGTGTGCAAACCTGGTGGCCAACTACAAGAAACGTCTGACCTCTGTGATTGCCAACAAGGGTTTTGCCACCAAGTACTAAGTCATGTTTTGCAGAGGGGTCAAATACTTATTTCCCTCATTAAATTGCAAATAAATGTATAACATTTTTTGACATGCGTTTTTCTGGATTTTTTTGTTGTTATTCTGTCTCTCACTGTTCAAATAAACCTACCATTAAAATTATAGACTGATCATGTCTTTGTCAGTGGGCAAACGTACAAAATCAGCAGGGGATCAAATACTATTTCCCCCCTCACTGTACAACAAGATACTCTGGATGTATCCCAAATGGCACCCTAATCCCTTTATAGTGCACTACTTTTGACCAGAGCCCATAGGAAAGGCAGAGATCAAAGTGTAATAACTATTTGACTGTGCCAACCTGACACCTTGCAGTTTCCTTCTCAAATAGCTGGAATAAAAGCAGTGCTTAATAAACAGTTTGGCCTTGCCGCCTTGCCTTAGAATCAGACAGTACATACAGGAGGAGGAGGAGGAGGAGAGGAGAGGAGGGTAGAAGAGGGTAGAAGAGGGTAGAGAAGGGGAGAGGAGAGGAGAGGAGAGGAGAGGAGAGGAGAGGAGAGGAGAGGAGAGGAGAGGGAGAGGAGAGGAGAGGAGAGGAGAGGAGAGGAGAGGAGAGGAGAGGGAGAGGGAGAGGAGAGGGAGAGGGAGAGGAGAGGGAGAGGGAGAGGAGAGGGAGAGGGAGAGAGGAGAGGGAGAAGGAGAGGGAGAAGGAGAGGGAGAAGGAGAAGGAGAAGGAGAAGGAGAAAAGGAGAGGAGGAAAGGAGAGGAGGAAAGGAGTCAGCATGGGCTGGCTGAGACCTGTACATATTACAGGGAGAGGAGAGAGAGACGGTTTCCTTAAGGAGCTTACTGACAGAGAGATGGAGAGAGAGGAAGGATTGGGCGGGCATATCAACAGTGACTACTGCTGCAACCAGCAAAAGTCCAAAATAGGAAATTAATCCTTTAATCGCAAACTTTTTTTCCTATTTCCTATTTGGCTGCATGTAAAACAGTGTGTATAACCCCAGTGCATCACTGAGAGCTGTCAGACTGTTGAAGACAGCATCACCCCCCCATCGCTCCGAGTAATGTCTGACTTACTGTAGAGTCCCTCATTAGATCAATGGAAGAGCAGTAAACAGATGCATGCACTGTGTGCCACTGCAAAGCAACAACCAACACTATTTATAAATGGCATATTTCAAGTAGTGCTTTGTGGTCGAGTCGAGTGTTACTGCACAGACACATCCTTGATGAGGCTTTAACAAAGACCTCAGCTCATTAGCAGCTTGATACTGAATGATGAACAGAGATGAACTCAGCCTCTCAAAGCACACAGAGATGAACTCAGCCTCTCAAAGCACACAGAGATGAACTCAGCCTCTCAAAGCACACAGATATCTATGCTGCAATAAATCTTATCCGGTGTCCTGTGTCAATTGAAGTATGCTCCCTCTAATTCTCTCTCTCTCCCTCCCCTCACGGAGGACCTGAGCCCTAGGACCATGCCTCAGGACTACCTGGCCTGATGACTCCTTGCTGTCTCCAGTCCACCTGGTCGTGCTGCTGCTCCAGATTCCCACTCTTCTGCCTCTGGCTATGGAACCCTGACCTGACGTGCTACCTTGTCCCAGACCTGCTGTTTTCAACTCTCTCTACCGCACCTGCTATTTCAACCTCTAAATGCCCGGCTATGAAAAGCCAAGTGACATTTACTCCTGATGTACTGACCTGTTGCAACCTCTACAACCACAGTGATTACTATTTGACCCTGCTGGTCATCTATGAACGTTTGAACATCTTGGAGAAAAATCTGGACTTAATGGCAATGTAATGTTATAATATCCACCCGGCACAGCCAGAAGGAGACTGCCTCCCCCCTCAGAGCCTGGTTCCTCTCCAGGTGTCTTCCTAGGTTCCTTCCTTTCTAGGGAGTTTTTCCTAGCCACCGTGCTTCTACATCTGCATTGCTTGCTGTTTGGGGTTTTAGGCTGGGTTTCTGCTGATGTAAAAAAGGCTTAAAGGGCTTTATAAATACAAAAATTGAGATATGAACTCAGCCTCTCAAAGCACACAGAAATGAACTCAGCCTCTCAAAGCACACAGAGATGAACTCGTTCTCTTCAATGATCTGCCCCTCATACAATTACCCAGGAGAATCACCATGACCATCTGAGGACACCAGATATACGAGTGCCCCCTCCACATTTCTGAAGCTGTTTACACCCTCAACATATCATAAAGGTTGTAGCACTGTCACTCAATCAATTGAGAGAGGAAAGAAGGAATCTGTTTTGGTCAACAAAATGACAGTTAACGGGATTCAGCAACACACACTGATCTGAGGTCTACCAGTAGCAGTTTATCATTACCTGATATTTTAAATATCTGTCGACATGTTTCATGTCTGCACATCTTTACATGTTATTCAGATTCACATTTCTCACAGATTCTCTCAGCTGTGCCTCAAGGGGTACTAGTCAGTGCATATATGTATAATTAGCCCCAGGCTGTAGAGACATAACGAAACAAGTAAACAGTCCACCAGGTCAGTTGGAGGGCGGTGTCAGTGGAGTGTGAAGTACACCAGGTCAGATAGAGGGCGGTGTCAGTGTAGTGTGAAGTACACCAGGTCAGATAGAGGGCGGTGTCAGTGTAGTGTGAAGTACACCAGGTCAGATAGAGGGCGGTGTCAGTGTAGTGTGAAGTACACCAGGTCAGATAGAGGGCGGTGTCAGTGTAGTGTGAAGTACACCAGGTCAGATAGAGGGCGGTGTCAGTGTAGTGTGAAGTCCACCAGGTCAGATAGAGGGCGGTGTCAGTGTAGTGTGAAGTACACCAGGTCAGATAGAGGGCGGTGTCAGTGTAGTGTGAAGTCCACCAGGTCAGATAGAGGGCGGTGTCAGTGTAGTGTGAAGTACACCAGGTCAGATAGAGGGCGGTGTCAGTGTAGTGTGAAGTACACCAGGTCAGTTGGAGGGCGGTGTCAGTGTGGTGTGAAGTACACCAGGTCAGATAGAGGGCGGTGTCAGTGTAGTGTGAAGTACACCAGGTCAGATAGAGGGCGGTGTCAGTGTAGTGTGAAGTACACCAGGTCAGATAGAGGGCGGTGTCAGTGTAGTGTGAAGTACACCAGGTCAGTTGGAGGGCGGTGTCAGTGTAGTGTGAAGTACACCAGGTCAGATAGAGGGCGGTGTCAGTGTAGTGTGAAGTACACCAGGTCAGATAGAGGGCGGTGTCAGTGTAGTGTGAAGTACACCAGGTCAGATAGAGGGCGGTGTCAGTGTAGTGTGAAGTACACCAGGTCAGATAGAGGGCGGTGTCAGTGTAGTGTGAAGTACACCAGGTCAGATAGAGGGCGGTGTCAGTGTAGTGTGAAGTACACCAGGTCAGATAGAGGGCGGTGTCAGTGTAGTGTGAAGTCCACCAGGTCAGATAGAGGGCGGTGTCAGTGTAGTGTGAAGTACACCAGGTCAGATAGAGGGCGGTGTCAGTGTAGTGTGAAGTCCACCAGGTCAGATAGAGGGCGGTGTCAGTGTAGTGTGAAGTACACCAGGTCAGATAGAGGGCGGTGTCAGTGTAGTGTGAAGTACACCAGGTCAGATAGAGGGCGGTGTCAGTGTAGTGTGAAGTACACCAGGTCAGATAGAGGGCGGTGTCAGTGTAGTGTGAAGTACACCAGGTCAGATAGAGGGCGGTGTCAGTGTAGTGTGAAGTACACCAGGTCAGATAGAGGGCGGTGTCAGTGTAGTGTGAAGTACACCAGGTCAGATAGAGGGCGGTGTCAGTGTAGTGTGAAGTCCACCAGGTCAGATAGAGGGCGGTGTCAGTGTAGTGTGAAGTACACCAGGTCAGATAGAGGGGCGGTGTCAGTGTAGTGTGAAGTCCACCAGGTCAGATAGAGGGCGGTGTCAGTGTAGTGTGAAGTACACCAGGTCAGATAGAGGGCGGTGTCAGTGTAGTGTGAAGTACACCAGGTCAGTTGGAGGGCGGTGTCAGTGTGGTGTGAAGTACACCAGGTCAGATAGAGGGCGGTGTCAGTGTAGTGTGAAGTACACCAGGTCAGATAGAGGGCGGTGTCAGTGTAGTGTGAAGTACACCAGGTCAGGTAGAGGGCGGTGTCAGTGTAGTGTGAAGTACACCAGGTCAGTTGGAGGGCGGTGTCAGTGTAGTGTGAAGTACACCAGGTCAGATAGAGGGCGGTGTCAGTGTAGTGTGAAGTACACCAGGTCAGATAGAGGGCGGTGTCAGTGTAGTGTGAAGTACACCAGGTCAGTTGGAGGGCGGTGTCAGTGTAGTGTGAAGGGTCTACGTCATGCCAATATTGGAGGGAATGAGAGTTTATTACGTGCATGCGTTTCTCTATAATTTCTCAGTGTTTCACTGTCATTACAAGACGTGTACTTCTCATCTGTGACCACACCTCTTTTGATTAAATAAAAAGTTTTATTCCCTCAATTTCCCCAGACAGAAAAGATTAGAAAGTTTGATGAGCTGATCTAAGCTGGTGCCTCCCAGGTTGGAGAGGGAGAGAGAGAGAGAGAGAGAGAGAGAGAGAGAGAGAGAGAGAGAGAGAGAGAGAGAGAAGAGAGAGAGAGAGAGAGAGAGAGAGAGGGAGAGAGAGAGGGAGAGAGAGAGAGAGAGAGAGAGAGAGAGAGAGAGAGAGAGAGAGAGAGAGAGAGAGAGAGAGAGAGAGAGAGAGAGAGAGAGATGATCTGAGCTGGTCCCTTCCCAGGTCGGGGATAGAGGGAGAGAGAGGGGGAGTTCAAAGTCACCAAGTTCAAAGCTTTATAACATTCAAATGATCTGCCTGTCTACTGCCGCCTTAGAGACAGAGAGCGAGAGAGAAGAGAGAGAGAGAGAGAGAGAGAGAGAGAGAAGAGAGGAAGAGCGAGAGAGAGAGAGAGAGAGAGAGAGAGAGAGAGAGAGAGAGAGAGAGAGAGAGAGAGAAGAGAGAGAGAGAAGAGAGGAAGAGCGAGAGAGAGAGAGAGAGAGAGAGAGAGAGAGAGAGGAAGGGAGAGAGGGAAAGTGGTTGCATTCATATCCTCAAAGACACAATGGGGGGGACCACATCATTGGAATTTCCTTTCTGCATATCTAAATATGAGTATAACGTACCAGGAGAAGGTCAACAACAACATGACATTTGGGCTGTTACTGTTCTGTTGATGCTTCTGTGCTTCTCCTTTAGGTAATGTCACCCAACACAAACGCTATATTCTTTATGCCTCTTTGACCTGGTTCCTCTTTGTAACCTGACCCTCGAAATTATTTGCCCAATAATAGGTAAAGTAATCCTTCTGAAACTAACTATTAGGTAAATCCTTGAAACAAGATCGCTCTTACACAAAATCCCTGCCTCAATCACATTATGAAACACCTTCCAAAGAGTTATACCGATAACACTTTACTTCAATCCTGCAGGTATAAAACTTGATAACTTAGTACAAGCATGTTTATACCTTGATATAAGCATATGTGAGCTTTTATAATGTCTTACAATAAGGTTTATTAAATGGTATGTCTCTCAAGAGTCAAGCCATTACTGTATTTCTCTCACTGATACAACAGTGGAACTCTGAAGTCATCCCCACCACTATATGGACACAGTATACGACAAGATTATGAGCACATCCTAACTCTATAGAACACAATATGTATACACATAATATGCTCTAAGCATGAGCCTTTACAATGCCTTATAATAAGGCTTTTAATTTGTTAAATCTCTTACGGCTTTTTTCTCACGCATCACTAACTATGAGGTCATGATGACTACGATATGGATACACATGGGGCAGCTCAGGTCAGTAAAGTAAAGTCGCTTCAGTGTGGGGTGTGAATTAGCTTCATTCAGCAGTCTTTGTATAGTGGGTCAGCACAGCGTTAGGGAATTCTCTCTCTCTCTCTCTCTCTCTCTCTCTCTCTCTCTCTCTCTCTCTCTCTCTCTCTCTCTCTCTCTCTCTCTCTCTCTCTCTCTCTCTCTCTCTCTCTCTCTCTCTCTCTCTCTCTCTCTCTCTCTCTCTCTCTCTCTCTCTCTCTCTCTCTCTCTCTCTCTCTCTCTCTCTCTCTCTCTCTCTCTCTCTCTCTCTCTCTCTCTCTCTCTCTCTCTCTCTCTCTCTCTCTCTCTCTCTCTCTCTCTCTCTCTCTCTCTCTCTCTCTCTCTCTCTCTCTCTCTGGTCTAATTGTGTTGCTGTCCTGGGGCTCTGTGGGGTCTAATTGTGTTGCTGTCCTGGGGCTCTGTGGGGTCTGTTTGTGTTTGTGAACAGAGTCCCCGTACCCGCTGGCTGAGGTTAATCTCTCTGCAGGTGAGGGCTTTGTTATGGAAGGGTTGAGAATCGGTTAGTTTTAGGCAGTTGAAGAATTTAATTGCTCTATTCTGGATTTTGATAATTAGCGGATATAGTCCTAGTTCTGCATGCATTATTTGGTGTTTAATGTTATACACAGACAATGTTTCTGTAGAATTCTGCTTGCAAAGTCTCAAATGTAGTTTTTGTCCCATTTTGTGAATTCTTGGTTGGTGAGTGAACCCCAAACCTCACAGCCATAAAGGGCGATGGGTTCTATAACTGACTGAAGTCTTTTTAGCCAGATCCCAATTGGGATTTCAGTTACTTGTGGTGCTGATGTTTAGGCCGAGGTATGTATAGTTTTTAGGATTAAATGTGGTTTCTGCTGTTTAACCAGTCAAACATATAGTCTAACTCCTATAGGATGGATGGATTAATGTGGTCTCTGTTGTTTAACCAGTACATTTAGAGGGGGAGGTTATAGAACAGATATTCTGTCTCAACCTGGCAGCTATATGGATTTATTTGAGCTCATTCATTACTAAAATATATTGAAGTTCTAATATGGTAGTCGCCAAACTCTTCCTTATCATGACCTTGTTATAGTTATGTATAACTAAATATATGTGAAGTTAGCGGTTCAGTTCAAATTAAGAGTTTATTTCCAAAACACGATGAACACAAATTTTGACATTTGCATTCACTAGCCGGCTACCACCCAGTTATTCAACCCTGCACCTTAGAGGCTGCTGCCATATTTATTTTCATTTACGTCATTTAGCAGACGCTCTTATCCAGAGCGACTTACAGTTAGTGCATACATTATTCTTTTTTATTTTCATACTGGCCCCCCGTGGGAATCGAACCCACAACCCTGGTGTTGCAAACGCCATGCTCTACCAACTGAGCTACCTCCCTAGACATGGAATCACTGGCCACTTTAATAATGGAACACTTGTCACTTTAACAATGTTTACACACTGCTTTACTCATCTCATATAAATATACTGTATTCTATTCTACTGTATTTTAGTCAATGCCACTCCGACATTGCTCGTCCAAATATTTATATTATTCATTCATTTACTTTTAGATTTGTGTGTATTGTTGCGAATTGTTATAGATACTACTGCACTGTTGGAGCTAGGAACACAAGCATTTCGCTACACCCGCAATAACATCTGCTAAATATGTGTTTGTGACCAATACAATTTGATTTGATTAGATTTTTTTCATCTGAAATGAATGGTTCCTTTCTATGTGTATGAAATATGGCTTTTATGAAACTTTAAAAACATTTACTTTAGGTGCGCTTTAAAATGTGTTCATTTGCTAAATGTGATATCAAACACACTCGTTTTTTTCCCAAGATGCACTATATCCGTTGTCCAGGTAGATGGAAAATTCCATATGGTTTTTGCAGCTGGCGCCAAAGTGAGTCATTTAGTGAATCATTTCCATCATATTTGTCTGTTCAGTCGTAAGCTTAGGCTTCTCTAAATATTTTTTCCACACTTTTCAACGTATTCAGAACATTATCTTATTAATTTAGGCTAACCCCTGGCTTAGTCAGCCAGATGGGGTGATAGACAGCTGTCACTCTCAGCTGTTCATTCGCTGGCTACCTAGCTCTTGGGTGTTATGGAGCTTTTGGTTATGGATCCCTTGGACAGTTTGGAGCCTGTGATATCTGTTCCTGTTGGAGCCTGTGATATCTGTTCCTGTTGGAGCCTGTGATATCTATTCCTGTTGGAGCCTGTGATATATGTTCCTATTGGAGCCTGTGATATCTGTTCCTATTGGAGCCTGTGATATCTGTTCCTATTGGAGCCTGTGATATCTGTTCCTGTTGGAGCCTGTGATATCTATTCCTGTTGGAGCCTGTGATATCTATTCCTGTTGGAGCCTGTGATATCTGTTCCTGTTGGAGCCTGTGATATTTGTTCCTGTTGGAGCCTGTGATATCTGTTCCTGTTGGAGCCTGTGATATCTATTCCTGTTGGAGCCTGTGATATCTGTTCCTGTTGGAGCCTGTGATATCTGTTCCTGTTGGAGCCTGTGATATCTATTCCTATTGGAGCCTGTGATATCTGTTCCTATTGGAGCCTGTGATATCTGTTCCTGTTGGAGCCTGTGATATCTATTCCTGTTGGAGCCTGTGATATCTGTTCCTGTTGGAGCCTGTGATATCTGTTCCTGTTGGAGCCTGTGATATCTGTTCCTGTTGGAGCCTGTGATATCTGTTCCTGTTGGAGCCTGTGATATCTGTTCCTGTTGGAGCCTGTGATATCTGTTCCTGTTGGAGCCTGTGATATCTGTTCCTGTTGGAGCCTGTGATATCTGTTCCTGTTGGAGCCTGTGATATCTGTTCCTGTTGGAGCCTGTGATATCTGTTCCTGTTGGAGCCTGTGATATCTGTTCCTGTTGGAGCCTGTGATATCTATTCCTGTTGGAGCCTGTGATATCTATTCCTGTTGGAGCCTGTGATATCTGTTCCTGTTGGAGCCTGTGATATCTGTTCCTGTTGGAGCCTGTGATATCTGTTCCTGTTGGAGCCTGTGATATCTATTCCTGTTGGAGCCTGTGATATCTATTCCTGTTGGAGCCTGTGATATCTGTTCCTGTTGGAGCCTGTGATATCTGTTCCTGTTGGAGCCTGTGATATCTATTCCTGTTGGAGCCTGTGATATCTGTTCCTGTTGGAGCCTGTGATATCTGTTCCTGTTGGAGCCTGTGATATCTATTCCTGTTGGAGCCTGTGATATCTATTCCTGTTGGAGCCTGTGATATCTGTTCCTGTTGGAGCCTGTGATATATGTTCCTGTTGGAGCCTGTGATATCTATTCTGTTGGAGCCTGTGATATCTGTTCCTGTTGGAGCCTGTGATATCTGTTCCTGTTGGAGCCTGTGATATCTATTCCTATTGGAGCCTGTGATATCTGTTCCTATTGGAGCCTGTGATATCTGTTCCTATTGGAGCCTGTGATATCTGTTCCTGTTGGAGCCTGTGATATCTGTTCCTGTTGGAGCCTGTGATATCTATTCCTGTTGGAGCCTGTGATATCTGTTCCTGTTGGAGCCTGTGATATCTGTTCCTGTTGGAGCCTGTGATATCTGGTCCTGTTGGAGCCTGTGATATCTGTTCCTGTTGGAGCCTGTGATATCTGTTCCTGTTGGAGCCTGTGATATCTGTTCCTGTTGGAGCCTGTGATATCTATTCCTGTTGGAGCCTGTGATATCTGTTCCTGTTGGAGCCTGTGATATCTGTTCCTGTTGGAGCCTGTGATATCTGTTCCTGTTGGAGCCTGTGATATCTGTTCCTGTTGGAGCCTGTGATATCTATTCCTGTTGGAGCCTGTGATATCTATTCCTGTTGGAGCCTGTGATATCTGTTCCTGTTGGAGCCTGTGATATCTGTTCCTGTTGGAGCCTGTGATATCTGTTCCTGTTGGAGCCTGTGATATCTGTTCCTGTTGGAGCCTGTGATATCTATTCCTGTTGGAGCCTGTGATATCTATTCCTGTTGGAGCCTGTGATATATGTTCCTATTGGAGCCTGTGATATCTGTTCCTATTGGAGCCTGTGATATCTGTTCCTATTGGAGCCTGTGATATCTATTCCTGTTGGAGCCTGTGATATCTATTCCTGTTGGAGCCTGTGATATATGTTCCTATTGGAGCCTGTGATATCTGTTCCTGTTGGAGCCTGTGATATCTATTCCTGTTGGAGCCTGTGATATCTATTCCTGTTGGAGCCTGTGATATCTGTTCCTGTTGGAGCCTGTGATATCTGTTCCTGTTGGAGCCTGTGATATCTGTTCCTGTTGGAGCCTGTGATATCTGTTCCTGTTGGAGCCTGTGATATCTATTCCTGTTGGAGCCTGTGATATCTATTCCTGTTGGAGCCTGTGATATATGTTCCTATTGGAGCCTGTGATATCTGTTCCTATTGGAGCCTGTGATATCTGTTCCTATTGGAGCCTGTGATATCTATTCCTGTTGGAGCCTGTGATATCTATTCCTGTTGGAGCCTGTGATATCTATTCCTGTTGGAGCCTGTGATATCTATTCCTGTTGGAGCCTGTGATATCTGTTCCTGTTGGAGCCTGTGATATCTGTTCCTGTTGGAGCCTGTGATATCTATTCCTGTTGGAGCCTGTGATATCTGTTCCTGTTGGAGCCTGTGATATCTGTTCCTGTTGGCTGAAAGAGGAAACTTTCTAAACAAGCTCCTGAAAAGGAGAGAGCCAAGATCCAGTGACGGAAAACAATAACAGACTACTGTCTGGAAACATGCGGAGGCTGCAGACAGCGGGCTGTGTCACTCCCACAATAACAATCAATCCATCCTTTACCAGCTAATTTAATTCCGAAAGACTTCCGAAGTCCTTATTATTCCATAAATCCTTCACTAAAGTGTATATAAAGTGTATATAATCAAACTCAAAAAGCTTCCGTTGAATTACCCTAATTGAAAAACATGTAAAACCCCATATTTTTTTTTCAAAAAGTGAATTAAATGTCCAAAAAGAAAAACACACATTGTATAAAATGTCCACCCTCTGGATACAGTAAATAAGCCATGCTATATATTTGCACAATATAGTTGAAACAAATTGATTATTTAAATAATGATTTATTTATTTGGGCGGCAGGTAGCTTAGTGGTTAAGAGCGTTGTGCCAGAAACCGAAAGGTTGCTGGTTCTAATCCCCGAGCTGACTAGATGAAAAATCTGTCGATGTGCCCTTGAGCAAGGCACTTAACCCTAATTGCTCCTGTAAGTCGCTCTGGATAAGAGCGTCTGCTAAATGACTTAAATGTAATTTATTCATGTAAAGATACTTTATTACATGTAACTGTTTAAAATCCAATTGGGATACATTTTCTGTTGTTTGGGGGGGATATAGCGTTTTGCCACAAAAACATGATAATTTGTATTTTTTAAATAAAATTACCTTGCAATAATTCAAACAAAATCTTGTTTGTCTTTTCACTAGCACATGTCATGCATGGCAAGATGAAAAAATAATAGCTTCATCTCTTTCACAAGATGTGTTTTTAATTAATTTCAATTTACCAACATTTCTGAAAATGGATATATTGCGTTTTGTAATCAAACCCTTCAAATACAGTTTGTTGATGTGTACAGTTAGTGTGTGATCTGTGTATTAGAGAGAAGGAGTGGCTCACCTTGAGTTTGTCGAAGCGTTCGCTGAGAGAGGAGACCTGATGTTCTCTGTGTCGTCCCACCAGCTTACACAGGGCACATATCAGCTGGTCATCCACGATGCAGTACATATTAACCTTCTCATTCTCATGCTCCAGACAGGTGAGGCCTCTCAGGTGGGCGTCATGCACCGGCTCCACCAACCGGTGGCTGGTAAACGGCTTCTTATTGGGGTGCGTGGCACGTAGACACCGGTCACAGTATGACACCTCGCAGGTCACGCACATCTTGACCGCCTCGCGCGGCGGGTCCTGCTCACAGAACTGGCAGCTGATACGGTGCTCCAGAGACATGGTGGCGGTCTGCTGATGAGAGGAAGGCTGGGCCGGGCTGGAGCGTGCGCTGTGGCTAACGGAGCTTCCTCCTCCACTGCTGCTATAGGGCCTGTGGCCTCCGGGGAGACCTGGGGCGCGCCGGCTCTCACTGGGGGAGTTAGGGCCGCTGACGGAGGCCTTCTGGAAACGGTGGATGATGTTCTGCAGGGTCACATTGCGCTTCAGGCCCTCCAGACCGCGGTGGTTCAGCGTGATGACGTAACGGCAGGTGGGGCACTGGAAGGCGGAGATGGACTCTAGAGGCTTGTTGGACGAGCAGTGGGAGACCAGGATGCGGTGGGCGCAGTTGAAACACAGGCTGTGGGCGCAGGGTAAGAGCAGGGGATCTTCGAACAGCTCCAGGCAGATTGGGCAGGTGAGCTCAGACTCCAGTGTTTCCATCTTCAGTAGAACCAATCTAGAGGTGACATCAAATCCCAGGGAAGCTGGTCAGTCACCTGAAAGAGGAAGAGGAGAACAGAGACAGAGGGTTCACTATGAGTTCATTAAAAAAAATACTTTATAATTCCACTACAATTTTAGGCCTCAAAAAAGCTGTCTCACTGGTAGGTTGTATAATGAGACTAGCTGGGTAGAGATGGGGCTGGCAGGTTGCATAATGAGACTAGCTGGGTAGAGATGGGGCTGGCAGGTTGCATAATGAGACTAGCTGGGTAGAGATGGGGCTGGCAGGTTGCATAATGAGACTAGCTGGGTAGAGATGGGGCTGGCAGGTTGCATAATGAGACTAGCTGGGTAGAGATGGGGCTGGCAGGTTGCATAATGAGACTAGCTGGGTAGAGATGGGGCTGGCAGGTTGCATAATGAGACTAGCTGGGTAGAGATGGGGCTGGCAGGTTGCATAATGAGACTAGCTGGGTAGAGATGGGGCTGGCAGGTTGCATAATGAGACTAGCTGGGTAGAGATGGGGCTGGCAGGTTGCATAATGAGACTAGCTGGGTAGAGATGGGGCTGGCAGGTTGCATAATGAGACTAGCTGGGTAGAGATGGAGCTGGCAGGTTGCATAATGAGACTAGCTGGGTAGAGATGGAGCTGGCAGGTTGCATAATGAGACTAGCTGGGTAGAGATGGAGCTGGCAGGTTGCATAATGAGACTAGCTGGGTAGAGATGGGGCTGGCAGGTTGCATAATGAGACTAGCTGGGTAGAGATGGGGCTGGCAGGTTGCATAATGAGACTAGTTGGGTAGAGATGGGGCTGGCAGGTTGCATAATGAGACTAGCTGGGTAGAGATGGGGCTGGCAGGTTGCATAATGATACTAGCTGGGTAGAGATGGGGCTGGCAGGTTGCATAATGAGACTAGCTGGGTAGAGATGGAGCTGGCAGGTTGCATAATGAGACTAGCTGGGTAGAGATGGAGCTGGCAGGTTGCATAATGAGACTAGCTGGGTAGAGATGGGGCTGGCAGGTTGCATAATGAGACTAGCTGGGTAGAGATGGGGCTGGCAGGTTGCATAATGAGACTAGCTGGGTAGAGATGGGGCTGGCAGGTTGCATAATGAGACTAGCTGGGTAGAGATGGAGCTGGCAGGTTGCATAATGAGACTAGCTGGGTAGAGATGGAGCTGGCAGGTTGCATAATGAGACTAGCTGGGTAGAGATGGAGCTGGCAGGTTGCATAATGAGACTAGCTGGGTAGAGATTGGGCTGACAGGTTGCATAATGAGACTAGTTGGGTAGAGATTGGGCTGACAGGTTGCATAATGAGACTAGCTGGGTAGAGATGAGGAAGGTCTGTACAGACAGAGAGGATGCACCCTGTTCCCTGTATAGTGCACTACTTTTGACCAGGGCCCATAGTAGTGCACTATACAGGGAATAGGATACCATTTGGGACACATAAAGACAGAGATGCAGTCTGATCAGTGCAATGTCTCCAACTGAAGACTGGGCACAGTGGTGGCAGTCCTACCCTGCCTGGCATCTCTTAAAATGCTAATCAATTTATAACATTTTTGACATGCGTTTTTCTGGATTTTTGTTGTTGTTATTCTGTCTCTCACTGTTCAAATAAACCTACCATTAAAATTATAGACTGATAATTTCTTTGTCAGTGGGCAAACGTACAAAATCAGCAGGGGATCAAATACTTTTTTCCCTCACTGTAAGACATGTCTATGTCCTGGAAAGTTTGCTGTTACTTACAACAGTCATGCTAATCGCATTAGCTGAACCGTCCCGTATACGGGACACCGATCCCATAGAGGTTATAGATCCCATAGAGGTTATAGATCCCATAGAGGTTATAGATACAGAGAGAGAGAGAGAGAGAGAGAGAGAGAGAGAGAGAGAGAGAGAGAGAGAGAGAGAGAGGGGGGCTGTTCCGACTCTCAAAACACTGATTAGTATTTCCCTCACCGTTCAATTTTAACCATTCCTTCCTTCCTTCCTTCTTCTGCCTTGCCTCCGGAGAGGCCTACATTTAACAGAGTCTGTTGGCTGGACAGATTATAATGTTTCTGAATTGATGGGATTTCACTGGGTCCTTAACATGAAAGGCACAAATCACCTCAGCCAGGCAGGGAAGGTGGGAAGCCGGGTCCGCACCCCCTGTCTCTACCCTCCTCTAACCCTGCCTAACGCCTGGCGGGTCCACCCTCCGCACCCCCTGTCTCTACCCTCCTCTAACCCTGGCTAACGCCTGGCGGGTCCACCCTCCGCACCCCCGTCTCTACCCTCCTCTAACCCTGGCTAACGCCTGGCGGGTCCACCCTCCGCACCCCCTGTCTCTACCCTCCTCTAACCCTGCCTAACGCCTGGCGGGTCAACCCTCCGCACCCCTGTCTCTACCCTCCTCTAACCCTGCCTAACGCCTGGCGGGTCCACCCTCCTCACCCCTGTCTCTACCCTCCTCTAACCCTGCCCAACGCCTGGCGGGTCCACCCTCCGCACCCCCTGTCTCTACCCTCCTCTAACCCTGCCTAACGCCTGGCGGGTCCACCCTCCGCACCCCCTGTCTCTACCCTCCTCTAACCCTGCCCCTAACGCCTGGCGGGTCCACCCTCCGCACCCCCTGTCTCTACCCTCCTCTAACCCTGCCTAACGCCTGGCGGGTCAACCCTCCTCACCCCTGTCTCTACCCTCCTCTAACCCTGCCCTAACGCCTGGCGGGTCCACCCTCCGCACCCCCTGTCTCTACCCTCCTCTAACCCTGCCTAACGCCTGGCGGGTCCACCCTCCGCACCCCCTGTCTCTACCCTCCTCTAACCCTGCCTAACGCCTGGCGGGTCCACCCTCCGCACCCCCTGTCTCTACCCTCCTCTAACCCTGCCTAACGCCTGGCGGGTCCACCCTCCGCACCCCCTGTCTCTACCCTCCTCTAACCCTGCCTAACGCCTGGCGGGTCCACCCTCCTCACCCCCTGTCTCTACCCTCCTCTAACCCTGCCTAACGCCTGGCGGGTCAACCCTCCGCACCCCCTGTCTCTACCCTCCTCTAACCCTGCCTAACGCCTGGCGGGTCAACCCTCCGCACCCCCTGTCTCTACCCTCCTCTAACCCTGCCTAACGCCTGGCGGGTCCACCCTCCGCACCCCCTGTCTCTACCCTCCTCTAACCCTGCCTAACGCCTGGCGGGTCCACCCTCCGCACCCCCTGTCTCTACCCTCCTCTAACCCTGCCTAACCCCTCACCAGCAGGCGGGTCCACAGTCCTCATCTCCTCTCCCTTATATCTTCTACTTGCTCTTTTCTTTTTTTTCTAGAGAATCAAAGTAAGCAGCATGGAACAGGAGGGTATTAAAACCACTGACCCCTGATAATGCATTTTCCTTAAGAGTTTTCATTCTCCATCCCCCCTCCCCCCCTCCCCTGTCTCTCACTGCTCTTGCAAGCCCACAGGACTCTTTATTGATTGGACCTAGGCCACTCTCATCAGAGTTGAAACATTTGAAGTCTTCACATACACTATTCCATTGGGGACCACAATGGAAACATCCAATTATTTCACTGTTGTTCCATGTTAATTTGTATATTTGATGGCAACTGACAACTTTGTCCACTATGCAAGCTCCTCAAATCAAACAGCACATACAAAAGAGAGGAACGGTCACAAGAGAGAGGACAGCGGCTTGAAGACGTCATTCTCCAACAACAAAGACCCAAACCCCACAGACATGCCAACATAGACCGGTCTCAGATCTGTGTGTACTGGTACCATCCTAGTTGGCAAGAGAGCACAAACAGATCTGGGACCAGGCTAATGTCACCCCCCCCCCCTCTGACATTGAACCAATTTCAGAGCTAACATGATTTAAGCTCCAGCTAACTGCTTGTGATGGCCTAGCTAGCTACCGTTCCACTACAAATTAATCACCGGAAAAATCAACAATATCCCAGACCCCTCGACAATCATGCAGATAATATGCTGCTAGATAACATTGAGTCTGTCCTTCATATTCACCTTGGTCGGACGGACGGAGGCACGGCTGAGATTTATCAGCCTTGGTCGGACGGACCGAGGCACGGCTGAGATTTATCAGCCTCTTTTATTTGGTCGTTATCAGGTAGGCTGGGAGACCTCACAGGCAGCACCTAGGCTGTATCCCAAATAGCACCCTATTCCCTAGGCTGTATCCCAAATAGCACCCTGTTCCTTTTATCGTGCACTACTTTTGACCAGAGCCCTATGGGGACAGCGCACTATATAGGGCTTAGGGTGCCATTTGAGGCCCAGCACTATGCCGTATAGGTTGAGAGGTGTGGTCCTCTGTAGCTCAGCTGGTAGAGCATGGTGCTTGTAACGGCAAGGGTAGTGGGTTCGATCCCCTGGGACCACCCATACGTAAAAATGTATGCACACATGACTGTAAGTCGCTTTGGATAAAAGCGTCTGCTAAATGGCTTATTATTATTATTATTAGAAGAGGCTGGCTGGTCCACCATGCTAACAAAAGGCCTGTATATCTGTGTCAGACAGTCAGACAGGGGATACAGGAGCCAGAGATGAGGAGAGTAGAGCGGGGGAGGGAGGGGGGAGGGAGGGAGGGAGGGAGGGGGGAGGGGGGGGAGGGAGGGGGAGGGAGGGAGGGGGAGGGGGAGGAGGAGGGAGGGGGGGGGGAGGGAGGGGAGGGGAGGGGGAGGGAGGGAGGGGGAGGGGGGAGGGAGGGAGGGGGGAGGGAGGAGGGAGGGGGGAGGGAGGGGCTGCTACTCCAGGTGACTGGTAAGAGGAAATAGCAGATGGAAAGATATAGCCTACCTACTGTAGACGGACAGATGGATATAATTATTGCAAGATATAGGGCAAATGACTGCTTACAGGGAAAGGAAACCCAATGTGTAATTTTGTCATTTGGGTGAACTATCCCCTTTAAACCATATGTATACTAAACTAGAATGATGCTAAATCTCTTCCACCGAGGGTTGTTTCTCTATTTGACTGGTAAAGAGTGGCCCTCCCACAAATGGCCAGACTGATGCGGACAGGTGACTCATTTGGCAGACATATTTCATTTGATTGGAATTTTGCTTTTCATTGCTTAACAGTGCGGAGAAATGTGTGTACGGACGCCACATAGCTACAACTTAAGAGACATACGCGTAAGAATTATCACTGAATAAACAGCCTCAGTATCCATTATCTCCTCTGTGTCACTGAGAATAAAGCAGCCAGTTTGGGAGAAACAGAAATAAAAACAGATGTATCCTGCGTCCCAAATCAGCCTTATTCCCTATATAGTGCACTACTTTGGACCAGAGAACTATAGGCCCTGGTCAAAGGTAGTGCACTACATAGGGAATAGGGTGCCATTTGAGACAGTCTTAATGTGATGTTCTTGTAAAGGTGAAGTGTCCCATTAGACTCCCAAACACCATCTGCTTGCTGTAGAGTGCAGAACCCCCCAGAGAACAGATCCAGGCTCTCAGCTACACAGCTTTGGGGAGAGCCGTCTCTATTTGACCTCTTCTTGTGTTGATTACTGCAGGACTTTATAGTCCAGACAGGCTTTTTAGCTGAATCAGATGGTGAAAATAAATGAATATTACAGATGACTCATTTAGCGTGTTTGAACAGAAGGGATCGTCCCAAATGACACCCTATTCCCTACATAGTGCACTACTAATTACCAGAGCTGCTATGAGCCCTAGTCCAAATAAGTGCACTATATAGGAAGTAGGGTGCATTTGGGACACAGACAGAGTGGCATACGGTAGCCGGTTGGTGTTTCCCCTAATCCACTAATAGAACTATATGGCCATTCAGCATTAAACACGTTTCACACTTTATACAACAAACTAGATAAAGATTTTGACTATCTCAAAATCTATCTACCCTACTGGTTCACTGTCCTACAGCTCAATGAGGATATAGCCTACCAGTTAAACTACTGGTTCACTGTCCTACAGCTCAATGAGGATATAACCTACCAGTTAAACTACTTGACCAGCTGTCAAACGCTCTTAGGATCTTATAAGTGGCACAGTGGTCTAAGTACCTCCCGAGTGGCGCAGTGGTCTAAGGCACTGCATCGCAGTGCTAGCTGTGCCACTAGAGATCCTGGTTCGAATCCAGGCTCTGTCGTAGCCGGCCGCGACCGGGAGACCCATGGGGCGGTGCACAATTGGTCCAGGGTAGGGGAGGGAGTGGCCGGCAGGGATGTAGCTCAGTTGGTAGCACATGGCGTTTGCAACGCCAGGGTTGTGGGTTCGATTCCCACGGGGGGCCAGTATTAAAATGTATGCACTCACTTAACTGTAAGTTGCTCTGGATAAGAGCGTCTGCTAAATGACTAAAATGTTATAACATCTGCTTTGACATGTTTTGGGTGAGACATAACATGGGATTGACTCCCAGTATAGGAGTCTATTGTAGTCATGACAGGCAGGGGTTCTGAAATATAAATTATTGATGTTTTTCTTTGTCTGAGTCTCTGTCTGCATCCCAAATGGCAACATATTGCCTATAGGTCCTGGTCTAAAGTAGTGCATTACATAGGGAATAGGGTGCTATTTGGGATACAACCTCCGTCTTTGTTTTGTTTCTGTATTTTAAACCCAGGGAAGGAACATCCCCAGGGGACTGTGTTCATGGGGCTCTAGCTGAGGCCAGACAAAGCCTGCGTCACAGCAGAATATGGCATTTCTGGAACAATGACAATTAGCCTTGTCTAAACAATGGGGACAAGTTACTGTTAAGTCACCCGCCGTATAGGCCTCTTCCTTGAATTATGTTTACACAATCACATGAACACAATAATCACTTGAAGGAATCCTTTTACGTGGTCTTACATATAGTAACAGACTGCTATGCAGTTCCTTTAAAATATCATAAAGTAACAATATACATCCAGGGAGGTCCCTTTCAAATATAATACTGGATTTCTGTCATGCAAACTCACTTCCAGGAGTGAAAAAAAGGGCACATACCTTAAAAGCCTACAAGGCATTTCATGCTAAAGCCACGTAACCAGTCAATTAGTCCCGTGGCATGTGTTTGGGTGGGAGGCTGCCTGTGTGTGTGTGTGTGTGTGTGTGTGTGTGTGTGTGTGTGCGTGTGTACTCCCCTTGGTGTGTGTGTGTGTGTGTGTGTGTGTGTGTGTGTGTGTGTGTGTGTGTGAGAGAGTGGGCAGCTCAGCTGCCTGGGCATGCTGAGCTGGCGATCACCTGACAGCGATGCGGGGGCTGACCCCTGACCTCTAGTGATGGGTGGAACCTGTACAGGTTAGAAGGTCAGGGCAGAACCGAGCCAAAACTGAGATGGAACCGTTCATTCTCCTGAGAGGCTGCAGCTGTGGATAACAATCCCTGTAAACGATTACACACCCAGCTCTAGCAGAGGGGAACACCTCCCTGGAATGAGTTTCACTACCAGTCAAAAGTTGAGACACATCTACTCATTCAAGGGTTTTTCTTTATTTTTTACTATTTTCTACATTCTAGAATAATAGTGAAGACATCAAAACTATGAAAGAACGCATATGGAATCATGTAGTAACCAAAAAAAGTGTTAAACAAATCAAAATATATTTGAGATTCTTCAAATAGCCACCCTTTGCTTTGATCGACAGACTCTCGGGATGTTCGACGAGCAGGTGTCCACATGTAGTGAATTTCTATCACCTTTGTAACTCTATTGTGTGAAAGTCAGACACTAACAGGTAGGGATGTCAGAGGTTAAATCACTTGAAGGAATCATTTTACGTGGTCTTACATATAGTAACAGACTGCTATACAGTTCCTTTAAAATATCATATAGTAACATAAAAACACCATTCGTCCAGGGAGGTGCCGTTCATATATGGTTAGCTGGCTGAAACAACAACCATTATTGACATCCCTAGTAACGAGTAGACCTCAGCATCATTCAGGGCTGCTAAACTGCCAAACCTGGGCTCTGCTAAACGTGCACTCTCCTAAACGTGCACTCTCCTAAAACGTTAGTTCCGCTGATTCTCCTCTCTACAGACTTTAACACTTAACAAAATCCAGATGACGGTTCACTGTGTAGTCAGGTCCGTGCTGCAGTCAGCTGGTATGCAGCAGTGGAGCCTCCACAGAGGAGGAAAGGGAGGACCATCCACCTCAGTGAATTTCATAAAAATAAAAATAACAAAACATTCAAAAAGTTATCCTTTTTAGATAAAACTATATATATATATATATATATATATATTGTGATGTCACGAGAGGCTGTGTCCTGGAGGGACGTTACATCCCCCTGAGATGGCTGCAAACCCAGACAGCTATGGCTCCATCTGCTGGTATGGTCGGGAACTCCAACCCTCTATGGCCAATCTTCCCACGCAGCTGAAACCAATCAGGAGCTGATGGGCTGAAGGTTTGGGAAGGGAAGAGACACAGTCTCCAACCTGGGCTCTCTGGAGGACAAGAGTGCTGCACGTCCACTTCCAGGAGGAATATAAGGATTTGGAGATACTTACCTTTGGGAAATACTCACCTTTGGATATATGCACCTGTGGAAATACGTGAGAGACATTTGGAAGGACTTTTTGCTGGGTTGGCCACTAGCTGCAACGTGGACTACAGTAAGGCTGGGGAAAAGTTATCTGAGCGAGTGAGAATCATGATTTTGGATGTGGAAGAGACATCCCTGAACTGTTAACCCTTAAAGAGCCACCAGAGAACAGTATTGTGTTATACTTTCGTTAGTTTCCCAAGACCTATAATAAAATCCTTGTTTTGTTTGAACCTTGTCTCCTTGCACTACTTGAGCAATCCCGCTGAAAGCTGTGTAGCCTCTCGTGACGTCACAATATATATATATATATATATATATATATATATATATACACACATTGACTTCAACACAAAACCTAGGAGGCTCATGGTTCTCAACCCCTTCCATAGACTTACACAATAATTATGATAACTTCCCGGAGGACGTCCTCCAACCTATCAGAGCTCTTGCAGCAGGAACTGACATGTTGTCCACCCAATCAAACGATCAGAGAATGAATCGTACCGAAAGCATAAGCTACAGCTAGCTAGCACTGCAGCGCATAAAATGTGATGAGTAGTTGACTCAAAGAGAGAGAGAGAGACAATGGTTTAACAGTTTAGAACAAATGTATTTACACTGCTCAAAAAAATAAAGGGAACACTTAAACAACACATCCTAGATCTGAATGAATGAAATAATCTTATTAAATACTTTATTCTTTACATTGTTGAATGTGCTGCCAACAAAATCACACAAAAATTATCAATGGAAATCAAATGTATCAACCCATGGAGGTCTGGATTTGGAGTCACCCTCAAAATTAAAGTAGAAAACCACACTACAGGCTGATCCAACTTTGATGTAATGTCCTTAAAACAAGTCAAAATGAGGCTCAGTAGTGTGTGTGGCCTCCACGTGCCTGTATGACCTCCCTACAACGCCTGGGCATGCTCCTGATGGCGGATGGTCTCCTGAGTGATCTCCTCCCAGACCTGGACTAAAGCATCTGCCAACTCCTGGACAGTCTGTGGTGCAACGTGGCGTTGGTGGATGGAGCGAGACATGATGTCCCAGATGTGCTCAATTGGATTCAGGGTCTGGGGAACGGGCGGGCCAGTCCATAGCATCAATGCCTTCCTCTTGCAGGAACTGCTGACACACTCCAGCCACATGAGGTCTAGCATTGTCTTGCATTAGGAGGAACCCAGGGCCAACCGCACCAGCATATGGTCTCACAAGGGGTCTGAGGATCTCATCTCGGTACCTAATGGCAGTCAGGCTACCTCTGGCGAGCACATGGAGGGCTGTGTGGCCCCCCAAAGAAATGCCACCCCACACCATGACTGACCCACCGCCAAACCGGTCATGCTGGAGGATGTTGCAGGCAGCAGAACGTTCTCTACGGCGTCTCCAGACTCTGTCACGTCTGTCACGTGCTCAGTGTGAACCTGCTTTCATCTGTGAAGAGCACAGGGCGCCAGTGGCGAATTTGCCAATCTTGGTGTTCTCTGGCAAATGCCAAACGTCCTGCACGGTGTTGGGCTGTAAGCACAACCCCCACCTGTGGACGTCGGGCCCTCATACCACCCTCATGGAGTCTGTTTCTGACCGTTTGAGCAGACACATGCACATTTGTGGCCTGCTGGAGGTCATTTTGCAGGGCTCTGGCAGTGCTCCTCCTGCTCCTCCTTGCACAAAGGCGGAGGTAGCGGTCCTGCTGCTGGGTTGTTGCCCTCCTACGGCCTCCTCCACGTCTCCTGATGTACTGGCCTGTCTCCTGGTAGCGCCTCCATGCTCTGGACACTACACTGACAGACACAGCAAACCTTCTTGCCACAGCTCGCATTGATGTGCCATCCTGGATAAGCTGCACTACCTGAGCCACTTGTGTGGGTTGTAGACTCCGTCTCATGCTACCACTAGAGTGAAAGCACCGCCAGCATTCAAAAGTGACCAAAACATCAGCCAGGAAGCATAGGAACTGAGAAGTGGTCTGTGGTCACCACCTGCAGAACCACTTCTTTATTGGGGGTGTCTTGCTAATTGCCTATAATTTCCACCTGTTGTCTATTCCATTTGCACAACAGCATGTGAAATTTATTGTCAAATCAGTGTTGCTTCCTAAGTGGACAGTTTGATTTCACAGAAGTGTGATTGACTTGGAGTTACATTGTGTTATTTAAGTGTTCCCTTTATTGTTTTGAGCAGTGTATTTAAAAATGAAGGAGAAGCAAGACAGAGAGAGCTAGCTATATTTCGTTGTATTTTTTTCCCACTTTTTTAGTGAATGCAGCTAGCTAGTTTAGCCTACTCAAACACACGGCTCAAAAAGAGAGGGATGCTATGTTAGCTAGCTGGCTATGGCTATCCAACACTGGAACTCTTCCAAGTCAAGGTAAGCTTTTGGTTTTATAAATTTATTGTCACCGGGGTCTCTGCTAAACTGCCGACTATACACTGTACTGCATGATTGTAGCAGGTTTACTAAACGTGTTAGTTCTAGTAGCTATGGTGATTGACTACGATGTGACAACAATGTAGGCTGTGTGTAGTGGTTAGCGGTCATGAGATTCAAGGTTTGGCTTAGAAAGGTTTTTTCGCCTGGTCACAAACAGCTGATGTGTTGTGCACTGAAGTCCACAAGCTATGGAAAAAGGTAAGAGGAGGAGAGCGTATACATAGTTGCGAGAATTATATATTAGAATTATATACATATACCACAAGCGGTTTGTATGTGGCTATGAAAGTGAACACTGGTTGCGTGTGATCAGGGGTGTATTCATTCTGCTGAAAAAAAAAACATTTCTTAAAACGGAAGCAAACGGAACGGGATAAACATATCTGAATTTGTCCAATGGAAACTCTTGATTGCAACTGTTGGACTAATGATTACTCAAATTTCTCTCGACCTGTGTGCACCTACATTGTAAACTTTAATTGATAGGCTAGGTTGTAGCAACCTCATGATAGGTATAGGGAATATTGGTGTATCATGTAGTAGCCTAAACCTATTGATGTTACATTGAGCTGGGTGAATGGAATATGAATGAGAGTCATCCAATATGCTGTAATAGAAATATTTACATTTTAGTCATTTAGCAGACGCTCTTATCCAGAGCGACTTACAGTTAGTGAATACATTTTTTATTTTTTTTATACTGGCCCCCCGTGGGAATCAAACCCACAACCCTGGCGTTGCAAACGCCATGCTCTATCAACTGAGCTACATCCCTGCCGGCCATTCCCTCCCCATACCCTGGACGACGCTGGGCCAATTGTGCGCGGCCCATGAGTCTCCCGGTCGCGGCCGGCTGCGACAGAGCCTGGATTCGAACCAGGATCTCTAGTGGCACAGTTAGCACTGCGATGCAGTGCCTTAGACCACTGCGCCACTCAGGAGTACAATAATAATAATCGTCCTCCCTCATCTTAAACGTCACTAACCGCCACTGGTATGCAGAGAAGCATTCCTCAAATATATCAGAACAAAAGGATATGGAAGGTAATTACAAATTACTGGATTACTCCACTCCGATCCGTTAGCTACCTTCATGTGGAACAGCAACACATTACTCATTAAAACAACCGCTTTGAGGCCAGTAGAGATGTTGTAATTGGCCCTGTAGTGTACTGTAAAACAGCAGTAACAAGGTTAGAATAGCGTTTAAATGTGACAGTTGATTCTCCACTCTCCAAAGAGCAATGTACCATAACTGAGTTCAAATAAGCAGTTCTCTTTCACAGCTTCA
Organism: Coregonus clupeaformis; assembly: GCF_020615455.1. Lineage (NCBI taxonomy): Eukaryota > Metazoa > Chordata > Actinopteri > Salmoniformes > Salmonidae > Coregonus > Coregonus clupeaformis. The sequence goes on from NC_059194.1 coordinate 353,570, forward strand.
CAAAGTATAGAGAGTCAATACAGTGTTATTTCATATAGGAGTACATCAATAAAATACGGTGTTATTTCATATAGGAGTACATCAATAAAATACAGTGTTATTTCATATAGGAGTACATCAATAAAATACAGTGTTATTTCATATAGGAGTACATCAATAAAATAGTGTTATTTCATATAGGAGTACATCAATAAAATACAGTGTTATTTCATATAGGAGTACATCAATAAAATACAGTGTTATTTCATATAGGAGTACATCAATAAAATACAGTGTTATTTCATATAGGAATAGCTGCACATAGAATGGCCTGCATCTGCCTGTTGGTTAGATCACATCCCTATTCAAATAAAATCAAATGTTATTTGTCACATGCGCCGAATACAACAGGTGTAGACCTTACAGAGAAACACTTACTTAAAAGCCCTTAACTAACAATGCAGTTTAAATAGAAAAATAACAAATAATTAAAGAGCTGCAGTAAAATAACAGTAGGGAGGCTATATACAGGGGGTACCGGTACAGAGTCAATGTGAAATAACAGTAGGGAGGCTATATACAGGGGGTACCGGTACAGAGTCAATGTGAAATAACAGTAGGGAGGCTATATACAGGGGGTACCGGTACAGAGTCAATGTGTAATAACAGTAGGGAGGCTATATACAGGGGGTACCGGTACAGAGTCAATGTGTAATAACAGTAGGGAGGCTATATACAGGAGGTACCGGTACAGAGTCAATGTGAAATAACAGTAGGGAGGCTATATACAGGGGGTACCGGTACAGAGTCAATGTGCGGGGGCACATGTTAGTTGAGGTAATTGAGGTAATATGCACACTACCGGTCAAAAGTTTTAGAACACCTACTCATTCAAGGGTTTTTCTTTATTTTTACTATTTTCTACATTGTAGAATAATAGTGAAGACATCAAAACTGTGAAATAACACATATGGAATCATGTAGTGACCCAAAAAGTGTTAAACAAATAAAAATATATTTGAGATTTTTCAAATATCCACCCTTTGGCTTGATGACAGCTTTGCACACTCTTGGCATTCTCTCAACCAGCTTCACCTGGAATGCTTTTCCAACAGTCTTGAAGGAGTTCCCACATATGCTGAGCACTTGTTGGCTGCTTTTTCTTCACTCTGCGGTCCGACTCATCCCAAACCATCTAAATTGTGTTGGGTCATTGTCCTGTTGAAAATCAAATGATACCCCCAATAAGCCAAAGCAGATGGGATGGCGCATCGCTGCAGAATGCTGTGGTAGCCATGCCTTGAATTCTAAATAAATCACAGACAGTGTCACCAGCGAAGCACCCCTACACCATAACACCTCCTCCTCCATGCTTTACGGTGGGAAATACACATGCGGAGATCATCCGTTCACCCACACCGCGTCTCACAAAGACACGGCGGTTGGAACCAAAAATCTCCAATTTGGACTCTAGACCAAAGGACACATTTCCACCGGTCTAATGTCCATTGCTCGTGTTTCTTGTCCAAACAATTCTCTTCTTATTATTGGTGTCCTTTAGTAATGGTTTCTTTGCAGCAATTCGACCATGAAGGCCTTATTCAAACAGTCTCCTCTGAACAGTTGATGTTGAGATGTGTCTGTTACTTGAACTCTGTGAAGCATTTATTTGGGCTGGTAACTCTAATGAACTTATCCTCTGCAGCAGAGGTAACTCTGGGTCTTCCAATCCTGTGGCGGTCCTCATGAGAGCCAGTTTCATCATAGTTCTTGATGGTTTTTGCGACTGCACTTGAATAAACTTTCAAAGTCCTTGAAATTTTCCAAATTGACTGACCTTCATGTCTTAAAGTAATGATGGATTGTCGTTTCTCTTTGCTTATTTGAGCTGTTCTTGCCATAATATGGACATGGTATTTTACCAAATAGGGCTATATTCTGTATACCCCCCCCCTACCTTGTCACAACACAACTGATTGGCTCAAATGCATTAAGAAGGACAGAAATTCCACAAATTAACTTTTAAGAAGGCACACCTGTTAATTGAAATACATTCCAGGTGACTACCTCATGAAGCTGGTTGAGAGAATGCCAAGAGTGTGCAAAGCTGTGCTCAAGGCAAAGGGTGGCTATTTGAAGAATCTCAAATATAAAATATATTTTGATTTGTTTAACACTTTTTTGGTTACTCCATGATTCCATGTGTTATTTCATAGTTTTGATGTCTTCACTATTTTTCTAATGTAGAAAATAGTAAAAATAAAGAAAAACCCTTGAATGAGTAGGTGTTCTAAAACTTTTGACCGGTAGTATACATGTAGGTAGAGGTAAATTGACAGCGTAAAAAGAGGATGTGGGGGGGGGGTGGCAATGCAAATAGTCCGGGTAGCCAATTTTTGGGCCTTCCTCTGACACTGCCTGGTATAGAGGTCCTGGATGGCAGGAAGCTTGGCCCCAGGGATGTACTGGGCCGTACACACTACCCTCTGTAGTGCCTTGCGGTCAGAGGCCGAGCAGTTGCCATACCAGGCGGTGATGCAACCAGTTAGGATGCTCTCGATGGTGCAGCTGTAGAATTTTGAGGATCTGAGGAATCATGCCAAATCTTTTCAGTCTCCTGAGGGGGAATAGGCTTTGTTGTGCCCTCTTCACAACTGTCTTGGTGTGTTTGGACCATGACAGTTTGTTGGTGATGTGGACACCAAGGAACTTGAAGCTTTAATCCTGCTCCACTACAGCCCCGTCGATGAGAATGGGGGCGTGCTCGGTCCTCCTTTTCCTGTAGTCCACAATCATCTCCTTTGTGAGAGGTTGTTATCCTGGCACCACACGGCCAGGTCTCTGACCTCCTCCCTATTGGCTGTCTCATCGTTGTCGGTGATCAGGCCTACCACTGTTGTGTCGTCTGCAAACTTAATGATGGTGTTGGAGTCGTGCTTGGCCATGGAGTCATGGGTGAACAGGGAGTACAGGAGGGGCTCCCGTGTTGAGGATCAGCGTGGCAGTTACCTACCCTTACCACCTGGGGGTGGCCCGTCAGGAAGTCCAGGATCCAGTTGCAGAGGGAGGTGTTTAGTCCCAGGATCCTTAGTTTAGTGATGAGCTTTGAGGGCACTATGGTGATGAACGCTGAGCTGTAGTCAATGAATAGCATTCTCATGTAGGTGTTCCTTTTGTCCAGGTGAGAAAGGGCAGTGTGGAGTGCAATAGAGATTGCATCATCTGTGGATCTGTTGGGGTGGTATTCAAATTGGAGTGGGTCTAGGGTTTCTAGGATAATGGTGTTGATGTGAGCCATGACCAGCCTTTCAAAGCACTTCATGGCTCCAGACGTGAGTGCTACGGGTCGGTAGTCATTTAGGCAGGTTATCTTAGTGTTCGTCTTGGGCACAGGGACTATGGTGGTCTGCTTGAAACATGTTGGTATTACAGACTCAGTCAGGGACATGTTGAAAATGTCAGTGAAGGCACTTGCCAGTTGGTCAGCTCGGAGTACACGTCCTGGTAATCCGTCTGGCCCTGCGGCCTTGTGAATGTTCACCTGCTTAAAAGTCTTACTCACATCGGCTACAGAGAGCGTGATCACACAGTCATCCGGAACAGCTGATGCTCTCATGCATGCTTCAGTGTTGCTTGCCTCGAAGCGAGCATAGAAGTGATTTAGCTCGTCTGGTAGGCTTGTGTCACTGGGCAGCTCGCGGCTGTGCTTCCCTTCCCTGCCCCATCCGACAAGTGTCAGTGCTGGTATAGTATGATTCAATCTTAGTCCTGTATTTACTTTTTGCCTGTTTGATGGTTCGTCGGAGGGCATAGCGGGATTTCTTATAAGCGTCCGGGTTAGAGTCCCACTCCTTGAAAGCGGCAGCTCTACCCTTCAGCTCAGTGCGGATGTTGCCTGTAATCCATGGCTTCTGGTTAGGGTATGTACGTACGGTCACTGTGGGGACGATGTCCTCAATGCAGTTATTGATGAAGCCAGTGACTGATGTGGTGTACTCCTCAACGCTATCGGAAGAATCCCGGAACATATTCCAGTCTGTGCTAGCAAAACAGTCCTGTAGCTTAGCATCTGTGTCATCTGACCACTTCCTTTTTAACTGAGTCACTGGTGCTTCCTGCTTTAGTTTTTGCTTATAAGCAGGAATCAGGAGGATAGAGTTATGGTCAGATTTGCCAAATGGAGGGTGAGGGAGAGCTTTTATATGCGTCTCTGTGTGTGGAGTAAAGGTGGTCTAGTTTTTTTTCCCCCTCTGGTTGCACATTTAACATGCTGGTAGAAATTAGGTAGAACGGATTTAAGTTTCCCTGCATTAAAGTCCCCGGCCACTAGGAATGCTGCCTCTGGATGAGCGTTTACCTGTTTACTTATGGCCTTATACAGCTCATTGAGTGCGGTCTTAGTGCCTGCATCGGTTTGTGGTGGTAAATAGACAGCTAAGAAAAATAAAGATGAAAACTCTCTTGGTAAATAGTGTGGTCTACAGCTTATCATGAGATACTCTACCTCAGGCGAGCAAAACCTTGAGACTTCCTTAGTATTCGATTTTATGCACCAGCTGTTGTTTACAAATATACACAGACCACCACCCCTTGTCTTACCGGAGTCAGCCGTTCTATCCTGCCGATGTAGCGTATATCCCGCCAGCTGTATGTTATCCATGTCGTCGTTCAGCCACGACTCAGTGAAACAAAGATATTTTAGTTTTTAAATGTCCCATTGGTAGGGTAACCGTAATCTTAGGTCGTCTAATTTATTTTCAAATAACTGAACATTGGCTAATAGGATTGATGGAAGAGGCAGTTTACTCGCTCGCCGTCGGACCTACGTCCACGATATCTTCGTCTCTTTCTCATGAGAATGACGGGATTTGGGCCTTGTCGGGTGACTGTAGGATATCCTTTGCGTCCGACTCGTTAAAGAAAAAAATCTTCGTCCGATACGAGGTGAGTAATCGCTGTCCTGATATGCAGAAGCTCTTTTTGGTCATAAGAGATGGTGGCAGAAACATTATGTACAGAATAAATTACAAATTACGCGAAAAAACACACAGAATAGTACAATTGGTTAGAGGGCTGTAAAACGGCAGCCATCTGCTTCTTCTGCGCCATCTCTCTGTAAGCTTGGCACATCTAGCCACTGGGATTTTTGCCCATTCTTCAAGGCAAAACTGCTCCAGCTCCTTCAAGTTGCATGGGTTCCGCTGGTGTACAGCAATCTTTAAGTCATACCACAGATTCTCAATTGGATTGAGGTATGGGATTTGACTAGGCCATTCCAAGACATTTAAATGTTTCCCCTTAAACCACTCGAGTGTTGCTTTAGCAGTATGCTTAGGGTCATTGTCCTGCTGGAAGGTGAACCTCCGTCCCAGTCTCAAATCTCTGGAAGACTGAAGAATTTCCCTGTATTTAGCGCCATCCCATCATTCCTTCAATTCTGACCAGTTTCTTAGTTCCTGCCGATGAAAAACATCCCCACAGCATGATGCTGCCACCACTATGCTTCACTGTGGGGATGGTGTTCTCGGGGTGATGAGAGGTGTTGGGTTTGCGCCAGACATAGCGTTTTCCTTAATGGCCAAAAAGCTCAATTTTAGTCTCATCTGACCAGAGTACCTTCTTTCATATGTTTGGGGAGTCTCCCACATGCCTTTTGGCGAACACCAAACGTGTTTGCTTATTTTTTTCTTTAAGCAATGGCTAGTGCTAGCTGTGCCACTAGAGATCCTGGTTCGAATCCAGGCTCTGCTGTAGCCGGCCGCAACCGGGAGACCAATGGGGCGGCGCACAATTGGCCCAGCGTCATCCAGGGTAGGGGAGGGAATGGGCGGCAGGGAGGTAGCTCAGTTGGTAGAGCATGGCGTTTGCAACGCCAGGGTTGTGGGTTCGTTTCCCACGGGGGGCCAGTATGAAAAAGAATAATGTATGCACTAACTGTAAGTCGCTCTGGATAAGAGCGTCTGCTAAATGACGTAAAATGTAAATGTAAAATGAGGATAGTGATGGGGTAGTGATTTCTAAAGCTGGAGATGTAGAGAACTTTGAATGCATCACTTAATAATCATATTCTATTGTGTTAACAAAAATCTGGCAAACAATTAACATTGCTAATACAGTCCTATTATTATCAACTGCAGATGCATGAGAAACTGAGAGACACTGCTTGGTATACCTGGCTCCCTAAGTGGAACCATGGCTGTATCATATTCAATATTATTCCAGTACAGTACTGTCAGTTTCCTATTTTAAAAAGACAGAACCCTTCTGTCACTCAGTGCTTGACATTGGGGGTGATGAATGGTACAAACAGGTACAAACAGGGCCAGCTCAGCTCACAAAGAAAGAAGGTGGTCTCTCTCTTCTCTCTCTTCTCTCGTTTAACTCCCACATCCCACCTCACAAGCAGCTGGTGAATCCAGTTATCTGGAGTTGATCCATCTACAGATCAGCTCCCACATCCAGGTGCATCATCTCCCACATCCGGGTGCATCATCTCCCTCTCAGCTCCCACATCCAGGTGCACCTCAACAGTCTCTCTCTAAACCTCTACATGACTTAACCGTGGTGCTCATTAATGCAGGTCAATGTCCACACAACTCCCAATCATAAACGCGGCTGGTCAGGACCACTTCTGCAGTAGTAGGAGACATATTAATAAATGAACAGCTGTTTGTCAGGTGTTCTCACAAGGCTCCTTCTCACCCATTCAAGAGGAGAGGAGTGTGAGAGAGAGAGAGAGAGAGAGAGAGAGAGAGAGGAGGGGTGGGAGAAAGCTTTTCCAATGACCCCCGGCTGTGAGGTGTTTCCTGTCCTGTACCGCTCAGCACTGTGAGGTGTTTCCTGTCCTGTACCGCACAGCACTGCAGCTCTACAAAGTCAGGCAGGAGGCTCTATTTATAACTGCCTGTAATGTTTGGCATTTCCTCAGAGGGGTGAACCATTGTTTTCCCAGTCTGTGTCCCAAATGATACCATATTCCTTACATAGTATACTACTTGTGGGCCCTTGGCAGCCTGCAATTGTCTCAGAAGATCATGTACATTGAACTGTCAAACATATTATTTTTTCCATTTGGTAAATTCCAGTTCTCTTTCAAGTGTTCGTTTCGGTATTCCACTTATGGGATACGCCCCCAGCGTATTCGTCAGAAGCCTTTATTATACCATGCCAGCCATGATGGCTGGACGTCGAGACGTGTGCGTCGGGGGAAGGGTGTCCCTCCTACCCTATAAAAAGGTCAGACACAGCGTCTCTGAGTCATTCAAACACCTCTTCTCGCGTTTCATCAGAAACCACGGTTAACTCGTTCACGACCAAGTTAACTGTATCCAAACAGTGACTAGTCTCCCGAGTGGCGCAGTGGTCTAAGGCACTGCATTGCAGTGCTAGCTGTGCCACTAGAGATCCTGGTTCGAATCCAGGCTCTGTCGTAGCCGGCCGTGACCGGGAGACCCATGGGGCGGCGCACAATTGGTCCAGGGTAGGGGAGGGAATGGCCGGCAGGGATGTAGCTCAGTTGGTAGAGCATGGCGTTTGCAACGCCAGGGTTGTGGGTTCGTTTCCCACGGGGGGCCAGTATAAAAAATAACAAAAATAATAATAAAATAAACATTGTATGCACTAACTGTAAGTTGCTCTGGATAAGAGTGTCTGCTAAATGATATAAAAAACTGGTTAGCAAGCCATCCACTAGCTAGCTTCTGTGGTTTTACTTCGACAAGAAACGTTTTTACTAGCTACACCAAGCTATCTTTTCTAATGTCTTTTCGGAAACGGTATCCGGGCCATCACACAGAGTGCCACCGTTGGAGATAACCCACTAAAATCGCTAGCTATCTGACTAGCCTACCACGCTAGTTTCTTTCTGACAGCTAAAAACACAGCATCCCAGCTATGGCGACAAAAGCATCTCCCACCCCAAACGAGGAGAAGCTCCCGGCACGAATCTGCTCCTGTCGAAAACAAGATAAATCGACCAAGGACACCCACTCAGTGTGCTCCGCTTGACTGCTGCAACATGCCCAAGAAGCATTAGCCTCCCCCGGCTCCTGTCCACACTGTGAAGAGCCTCTGTCTCAGGCTAGCACGCCAAGCTAGCCCGAGTCAACAGGACCCTAACATGAGGGGCTGGCGTCCCCGATGGCTCATCAGAGGCCATGGATATTCCCCATGGGGAATCCTGGAGCGACGGCTAGCGCTAGCGACCAGCTCGAAGTCATTGCTCCGCTGTTGGGAGGACTCCAGCAACGACCTCACGACCTCCCTGCCGGGCTTCCTGATTGGAGACAACATTGACTCCATAGGGTTTCCGACAGCCTCCTTTCGGAATCATCTGACGTAGACGAAGACTCCTTCATCCCCTCAGGCCAGGCCACCAAGCCTCCTACCGAGGAATCCGAAAGATGTCTTAGAACACAGTGAGCTGCTCTTGAAACACCTGACATTTCTAGGTTTCAGAATAAACACAGTAAAGAGCTTTCTGATTCCCACGCAGACAATCTCTTTCCTAGGTTTAACCCTAGATTCGGTATCATTCAAAGCTCGCCTTTCAGTGGAACGTATAAAGAACATTCCAGAATTGCCTAGCACTGTTTTTGCAGAGGGAACCTGGTCTCTTTCAAAACATGCCTGAGGCTGCTAGGTTTGATGGCATCGGCTTTAGCAGTCATCCCATTAGGCCGCTCGAACAGGCGAGGGTTTCAACGATGGGTCTTTTTCTCTAGGTCTGAGCCCATTATGTCACAAACATCACCGTTGTACAGGTCTCCATTGATTGCATGGTAGCACTGCACTCCTGGAGACACCCAATGTTTCTGTCACAGATTGCCCAGATGGGCACTGTTTTTATCCAGAAAAGTAGTCACGACGGACGCGTCTCTCTCGTTTGGGGTGCGACCCACGAGGGCAGAACGGTGTGGGGACCCCATCTCCTTTCTGTTTTCTATTCAGAGTGATAGAGCCTCATCCACCAGGTCCCTATATGGTTATAAACGGTGCGTGTTTGAGGAACGTTGCACTAAATCACAGACAGTGTCCTTCCAGTGCTCTGTCCCGGTAATCCTGTCATTTCTACTGGAATTATTAGACAAAGGAAAGTATTTTTCTACTATTAAAAAGGTATATCTAGCAGCTATTTCGGCTTGTCACGTGGGTTTTGGGAGCACGACAGTGGGGCAACACCCCCTTGTCGCCCGTTTTATGAAGGGTGCACGTCGTTTGCGTCCGGTGTCCAAACATCTTGCCCCGTCATGGGACTTATCAGTTGTTTTGGATGCTCTATGCCAACAGCCTTTTGAACCCCTGGATCAGGTGGAGCTGAAGATGCTGTCATTTAAGACAGCGTTGTTACTAGCACTGGCCTCCGCCAAAACGTGTAAGTGACATTCAGGTAAGTGACATTCAGGTTTGGGAATGACAGCAGACCTGACTCTCCTCACTCACAATGACAGCAGACACCAATTAACAACTTGTTAAATAATACCCATCAAGCGGTGGTACTTTTAGAAATAACAAATTCTCCCCAGACCACCTAAGGGAACAACTTAAAAGGTTAACAATTCCTTTCTTTATGAATACAGAACGCTTCTGTTTTCAGAATATAGTGAAAACACTGAATCAAAGGTTTTTTCACTGAGATGCACTGTAGTAGCTAGCTAACTGCAGTATGAACGGCATAAAAAAAATAACTATCATGGTCAATTGAGATGATTTTAACTGAACTTAAGAGTAAGAAATGTGTGCCAATCCAACAAACAACATTTATAAATGTTGCAAACCAAAGTCATGCTTGATAACAATTGTGATATTTTACAATACTTTTTTTGTGTATCCACACGTACGTAGTGCTCCCTACCCATCTTTTAGATGTTATTGAGTGAAAACTAAAAAAAAAACAGGCTGAGACATATTAATATGAACCAATAGCAGTATGGCCTGAGGCTCTCCATTATACATCACCCAGAACAGAGATGTTGTATTATCTGCTCACTGACAGCTGGTGAGAAGAGGTCCTTTACGGCACTAGGTGTTACTCTGTAGGCTAAACCTCCATGAGGATGATATTGGGGGGGAAAGAGAAAGGCATGGCAGAAGGAGGAGAGAGAGAGAGAGAGAGAGAGAGAGAGAGAGAGAGAGAGAGAGAGAGAGAGAGAGAGAGAGAGAGAGAGAGAGAGAGAGAGAGAGAGAGAGCTGAGTCGCGTGACCAAGCTAGTTGTCCTCGCCACTCCATCGCTCCCTCCTTGCAGCCTCCTACCTGCTCTCACTCGCCCCGGAACTGAGCCTTGCCACACACACGAACTGAGTTTAGCTGTTGGCAGCTGAGAGTTTCATACACATCTGTGTTCTGTTTATAACTGTGTATGAAGAGCCTCTGTTTGAGCGTCGTCCTTAGTGTGTGTAATCTATGTATTACAAGAGTGAGTGTATGCTGTGCAGGCCAGAGAAACACAACAAGCCTCCGTTGTGCATTCCATGTCGTCACCCCTCCCTCCCTCCCTCCAGGGGGCAGGCTGAGGCCCCCCCCTCCCCCTCCCCCCTCCCCCTCCCCCCCAGCCCCTGTTGCCAAGTGAGATCATGGGAAACACATGTTGTAGTGTGGATCCTGCTGGAAGAATACACAGCAGCTGGCTGTTAACTGCCCCACAGCGGAAGGGAGGGAAGGAGTGAACCACTTCAACCTGCCTCATCTGCTGCTGCTGGAAACTCCGGAGCTCTCCTCCTACCCTGATCCTGCATCCTCAACCTCCAGAACAACCTGGCGCTCCATCTGTGGCCGACCAGTTGGGTGTGACTAAAAGGGGTGTGACTAAAGGGAGTGTGACTGGCCCGCAACCCATTGAAAGACTGATGAAAGCAAACACTAAACCTGACCCTAACCTTAACCCTAAAAATTTCCGACCTGTTGTGTGGCTCAAGGTACCATGACTCAGAGTGGTCCAACACAGGCAAACAGACACTGGCGTAGAGAGAGAGAGAGAGAGAAAGGTCTTTAGGGAATCTGACGATAAAGTTGAAGTCGGAAGTTTACATACACTTAGGTTGGAGTCATTAAAACTCGTTTTTCAACCACTCCACAAATTTCTTGTTAACAAACTATATTTTTGGCAATCGGTTAGGACATCTACTTTGTGCATGATGCAAGTAATTTTTCCAACAATTGTTTACAGACACATTATTTAACTTATAATTCACAATTCCAGTGGGTCAGAAGTTTACATACACTAAGTTGACTGTGCCTTTTAAACAGCTTTGAAAATTCCAGAAAATGATGTCATGGCTTTAGAAGCTTCTGATAGGCTAATTGACATCATTTGAGTCATTTGGAGGTGTACCTGTGGATGTATTTCAAGGCCTACCTTCAAACTCAGTGCCTCTTTGCTTGACATCATGGGAAAATCAAAAGAAATCAGCCAAGACCTCAGAAAAAACAAATGTAGACCTCCACAAGTCTGGTTCATCCTTGGGAGCAATATCCAAATGACTGAAGGTACCACATTCATCTGTACAAACAATAGTACGCAAGTATAAACACCATGGGACCACGCAGCCGTCATACCGCTCAGGAAGGAGATGCGTTGTCTCCTAGAGATGAATGTACTTTGGTGCAAATAAATCCCAGAACAGCAGCAAAGGACCTTGTGAAGATGCTGGAGGAAACAGGTACAAAAGTATCTATATCCACAGTAAAACAAGTCCTATATCGACATAACCTGAAAGGCCGCTCAGCAAGGAAGAAGCCACTGCTCCAAAACCGCCATAAAAAAGCCAGACTACGGTTTGCAATTGCACATGGGGACAAAGATCGTACATTTTGGAGAAATGTCCTCTGGTCTGATGAAACAAAAATAGAACTGTTTGCCAATGATGACCATCGTTATGTTTGGAGGACAAAGGGGGTTGCTTGCAAGCCGAAGAACACCATCCCAACTGTGAAGCACGGGGGTGGCAGCATCATGTTGTGGGGATGCTTTGCTGCAGGAGGGACTGGTGCACTTCAGATAATAGATGGCATCATGAGGAAGTTAAATTATGTGGATATATTGAAGCAACATCTCAAGACATCAGTCAGGAAGTTAAAGCTTGGTCGCAAATGGGTCTTCCAAATGGACAATGACCCCAAGCATACTTCCAAAGTTGTGGCAAAATGGCTTAAAGACAACAAAGTCAAGGCATTGGAGTGGCCATCACAAAGCCCTGACCTCAATCCTATAGAACATTTGTGGGCAGAACTGAAAAAGCGTGTGCGAGCAAGGAGGCCTACAAACCTGACTCAGTTACACCAGATCTGTCAGGAGGAATGGGCCAAAATTCACCCAACTTATTGTGGGAAGCTTGTGGAAGGCTACCCGAAACATTTGACCCAAGTTAAACAATTTAAAGGCAATGTTACCAAATAATAATTGAGTGTATGTAAACTTCTGACCCACTGGGAATGCGATGAAAGAAATAAAAGCTGAAATAAATCATTATCTCTACTATTATTCTGACATTTCACATTCTTAAAATAAAGTGGTGATCCTAACTGACCTAAGACAGGACATTTTCACTAGGATTAAATGTCAGGAATTGTGAAGAAAACGGAGTTTAAATGTATTTGGCTAAGGTGTATGTAAACGTCCGACTTCAACTATACATCATATGTCATCATACACTCTTGAAAAAAAAAAAAAAAAAAAAAGTGCCTTCTAGAGCCGAACAACCCATATGGAGCCCTTATTTCTAAAGAGTGTTCATGCTGGGTGACACTGTTTACCATAGCCTGTATACAATCAGTTGTCCATGTTACATATGAATCACACCATGCCATTAATCTCATTGACACATACTGGGACAGAGGGAGAAACTCTATACTGCGGTGCTGATTGGGGTTGTTCTAGGATTGATCCGTTCCAGAACACATGATGGGTTCCAGAACACTGATGTGACTCTGTGAACCGGCTTCTCTCCGGACCAGCTGGATGGGCTGACAGTCCCTGAGATGTGGGGGCTACAGCCTATAAGCCTGAGCACAGGAACTGGCCTAGTTCCTAGCCTCGACCCCACTAGCTAGCTAGCTAGCTCTGTCAGTCAGTTAACCCACTGTGTACCGTATCATCATGCTGGGCCTGAATGTTTCAGCAGGCAGAGGGCTCGTCTCCCTCACGCAAAGTCTTTGAATGGAAATCAACAGAAGCCGTAAAATCACATTAAAGCTTCTTCACCAGCGAGATTAAACGCTTAGTGACGACGTGACGTGTGAACAGGGTTTGCCACTCTACTGCCTGACCCTGGACAAGGCATGGCCCAGGGTGGGAGAGAGCAGCTCGGAGAGGGAATAGTGCATCCCAAATTGCAACCCTATTCCTTATATAGTGCACTACTTTTGACCAGGGCCCCAGTAGTGCACTACATAGGGTATAGGGTGCCATTTGGGACGAAGCCCGGAGAGTGAGTGAGCAGAACGAAGGAGAACGAGGGCGGGACGGAGTGAGAGAGAGCAGCTTGGGGAGGGAGGGAGAGAGAGTGTGAAAGCATCCTGAGGGCACGTTATGTCACTCCACTTGGCAGCGTGCTCCAAGTCGATTGGCAGAGCCACATATTTCTGTCACATCATAACCCATTCATGATTAATTTACAAAGTCCCTTTACAATACACATGGCCAAGGTCAGACAGAGTCTTCAAACATGGCTTGTTATGTAGGCTACTACAAACCTACATGTAAGCTTACCAGCATGTAGAGAACTGTTGAACTACCATTCAAGTTAAAAGGCCTTGTCTTGTCAGTGTGACTGTGACTCAATAACATGTTGCGGATGGTGATCCGTTGTTACAGCATAGCAAGAGACAACACGAGGGAGGGGAGTATTGTAGAGGAACTGTAGAGCGAGACTGTCAACAGCACATTAAGTCTCTTCATTTAAAAATAGACCATATGGAACGTCTGCCTCTGGGTGTGCTCGAGACAAAAGAGGTCCCTTAAATGGACAGAAATATTGGCCAGAAATGACGTTGTATGGAACCTGTACAGACGACTATCAACAAACGCTCTTCATTTTACTGGTGGAATAATCCAACAACATCCGTGGGACTTTCTTCTCTCTCTCAGTGCTTCGGTTGTAAATCGGAAGGTTCCGGAATAAAAAGTGTGCATGAGATGCCTGGTGGGCTCTGAGGTACTGGAAAACACGCATATTTGTTTTAAAAATCACCTTTATAATAAAGCATTGCATTGCATAGCATCGCATTTATGTTGTGGCACAGAGCAGTAGAGTAGAGGCACTTACAGAAGTAGCACACATGGGGAACATTTTTTAGTAGCTTAGGGTCTGGGACAAATGTTGCCTTTTATAAAACGCATTTCGTGCAATTCTACGTCATTTTAAACCACTGGAGTCTTTGGCACAAAATTATTGTAATGACAGGCTACTTTGACACTGACAAACTGAGATCAATAAAAAATGACCTTGTCTTGAATTCATCAATAGCCTAGGCCTAGGAGACACATACTGTCGGCTACAATATGAGGAGGAAATTATCATTCTAAAAATGCTTTCCAGTTTTACTGACTCACTTAAACGATGCCCAGCTCACTCGCTGATGATGGCCGATGCGTTCGTGCCAAAAAGCATATCTTTCTCTTGTTTTACTTTGTAAAACAATATTTGGAAGTTGATCAAATATTTTGGTATCCTACTGCAGACAGATTAGAGTCTTCTCTTTTCAGCAGGAGCCATTTTGCTTTCCAACCTGTGTTTTTCCTGCGATTGTATTTTACAGTAAATATTGCGAAAGGCCTGTTTTGTCTTGCCGCTCGTTCCCGACTGCAGGCTATGCCTTGTTATTGGGCTACACACAATCCACAGCTAGGCTATTATTTTTAAATAGGCTATTGATCCTCTGTGGCTAAATTATAGGCCTTCTAATGGTGTTGTAGGCTATTCTGAATTATTAAAATGTTTTCCGAATAGTCAGCAGTAATTCTATAACTTTGGGCAAATGTATTTCAATTCATCAGGGTTGCTGCAGCACCTCCAGAACCCTATGATTCTATAAGGAAATAAATGATGCCGTGCAACGCTGGAGAGATGAGTTGCAGGCTCATGTCTATTAGAGCTGAGAGAGAGAGAGAGAGAGATTATAGAAAGTGAATCTCATTCTAGTTCTGTGAGAGATACAGGCGCGCTTCTCACACGGCCAGGCGTTGGTCTAAAAACAGGGCTGCCCAACAGGGCTGCCCAACCCTCTTCCTGGAGAGCTACTGTCTGTCCTGTAGGTTTTCAGTCCAACCCTAATTTAGCGTATCTGATTCAGCTGGTTAAGGTCTTGTTGAGCAGCTAATATGTAGAATCAGGTGTGTTAAATTAGGGTTGGACTGAAAACCCACAGGATGGTAGATCTCCAGGAAGAGGGGTTGGGCAGCCCTGTTCTAAAACATATTTTACAATGTTGCGCAAACCATAAGCCCGGGCCGGCCCAACCCGAAGGAGAATTAACGAAGAGGCAACTCGAATGAACTTTGATCGCTTTTATTATAATCTTTACATAGCAAAAAGTGTCAATTATTTTTCATGCCATGAGAGGTACCGGATCCGGACAAATAGGGTACGGAACTAAAACGGAGAGGTGCCGGATCCGGACAAATAGGGTACGGAACTAAAACAGAGAGGTACCGGATCCTATTCCGGTGGGATCCGGCTCAAATTAAGCACTGTTCTCTCTACCGTATAACAATGAATAATAGCACTGATATTGAGATTGGGGTGGCAGGTAGCTTAGTGGTTAAGAGCGTTGTGCCAGTAACCGAAAGGTCGCTGGTTCTAATCCCCGAGCCGACTAGGTGAAAAATCTGTCGATGTGCCCTTGAGCAAGGCACTTAACCCTAATTGCTCATGTAAGTCGCTCTGGATAAGAGCGTCTGCTAAATGACAAAAAAATTAAACAGAATTGCTCATCCAAGACTTAACATTTGTCCAATACAGAGGAGTTTTACTTGCTTCATTTAACAGCAGTATGTACCTAGCTGCCACCCAGTCCTGAACATGCTGTTTTCATTCAACACAATGCAGTCCCTCTGCCTAAATGATTTATCTGAACTGTTAAACTGAAGAATTACTGGAATCTCTGGAGTTTGGAACTCAACAGTAGAAGCAGTGATGGGTGGGATGGGGCCAGAGTCCCATGCTGCCGTGACTAACATGTCTACAGTCTCTATGGGTGGGATGGGGAAACAACATGTCTACAGTCTCTATGGGTGGGATGGGGCCAGAGTCCCATGCTGCCGTGACTAACATGTCTACAGTCTCTATGGGTGGGATGGGGCCAGAGTCCCATGCTGCTGGGACTAACATGTCTACAGTCTCTATGGGTGGGATGGGGCCAGAGTCCCATGCTGCCGTGACTAACATGTCTACAGTAGGTGGGCAAAAATGTCTACAGTCTCTATGGGTGGGATGGGGCCAGAGTCCCATGCTGCCGGGAAATGTGTCTCGGGGGTGGGATGGGGCCAGACCCATGCTGCGGACAACATGTCTACAGTCTCTATGGGTGGGATGGGGCCCAGAGTCCCATGCTGCTGGGACTAACATGTCTACAGTCTCTATGGGTGGGATGGGGCCAGAGTCCCATGCTGCTGGGACTAACATGTCTACAGTCTCTATGGGTGGGATGGGGCCAGAGTCCTATGCTGCCGTGACTAACATGTCTACAGTCTCGATCACTACTTTCGACCAGAGCACTATGGGTTGAAATACTGGGCTCTCGTCAAAGTGCACTATATAGGGTGCCATTTGGGACACAGTCTGAATGAGGGTAATGGGATGTCAACATGCCGGGATGTCAGATTCATGTCTGCTCTGAGGGACAGCACCTGCTGTAGAAGCCCAGACAAGACTGATCCTATTACCACCGCTGGTGCTGTGTGGTGAGAGGCTAGCCATGTCATAGTGTGTGTGTGTGTGTGTGTGTGTGTGTGTGTGTGTGTGTGTGTGTGTGTGGCCCCTATCAGTCCCCCCGGTGCGATGCGGACTAGGCTAAACAGGATAGATAGATATCCATTTAGCTCCAACCATAACCAATTCTCCCATCAAGTTCATTCAATTTGCCATGCGGTCATAAAAAATAAAAATAAACTAACCACATCTACAGAATGTCCAGCTTGTTTCAGCTGTCATATCAGAGAAATGGACACTCTATTCCCTATCCAGTGCACTGTTAGGTTGTGAGCATGAAGACAGATCTCCATTCTCTGCAAGTTAACTGACAATAAAGTATTATTCTGCTTCTTCTCCTATTTTAATAGGGTGGCATTTGAGACATATCCATTTCAGCTGTTATATCAGAGGCTCTTCTGTACGGTGTGTGTACTGCACACAGAACAGTTTGTATCTCAAGGGTCAACACAGCGGTTATACAACAATAGAACCGTTTAAGGTATAGGTTGATCCGTCCAACTCCCCAGACTGTCCCCTGGAGGTTTATACAACAGCCACAACAACAACAACAACAACAACAACAACAACAACAACAACAGGGCAATATTGAAGCAAAACAGGGCCAGACCACACACTGTTTTCTGCCTGTCACAGTAGTGGTCCATCTCCTACTCTAAACCTCTACTGAGTACAGAGAGAGCAGGCAAACACAGGTAGTGTCCCAAATGGCACCCTATTCCCTACATAGTGCACTACTTTCGACCAGGGTCCATAGGGCTCTATAAAGTATAGTGAATAGGGTGCCACTTGGGACACAGAAAACACAGTCAGGAGGAATCTACCGTACGGTGAATTCAAACTGGAACGTTTTATAACAAGCTAGTCATCAGTACTTCTTTGTTAGGGATTGAAACACGAACAAGAGGTCTGATTTGGCTGATGTGAAACTGAGCTAAAGAGGGTTGTCATGTCATGTTAGTAGAGAGAAGGGAGATACAGTAATAGCCTGAACAGCAGTAGCAGGACTGGAGCCAGGACACCCTAACCTAATCCACTCTACAGTACAGTATACAGTAGGGCTGGAGCCAGGACACCCTAACCTAATGAACTCTACAGTACAGTATACAGTAGGGCTGGAGCCAGGACACCCTAACCTAATGAACTCTACAGTACAGTATACAGTAGGGCTGGAGCCAGGACACCCTAACCTAATGAACTCTACAGTACAGTATACAGTAGGGCTGGAGCCAGGACACCCTAACCTAATGAACTCTACAGTACAGTATACAGTAGGGCTGGAGCCAGGACACCCTAACCTAATGAACTCTACAGTACAGTATACAGTAGGGCTGGAGCCAGGACACCCCTAACCTAATGAACTCTAAGTTACAGTAGGGCTGGAGCCAGGACACCCTAACCTAATCAACTCTACAGTACAGTATACAGTAGGGCTGGAGCCAGGACACCCTAACCTAATGAACTCTACAGTACAGTATACAGTAGGGCTGGAGCCAGGACACCCTAACCTAATCCACTCTACAGTACAGTATACAGTAGGGCTGGAGCCAGGACACCCTAACCTAATGAACTCTACAGTAGGGCTGGAGCCAGGACACCCTAACCTAATGAACTCTACAGTACAGTATACAGTAGGGCTGGAGCCAGGACACCCTAACCTAATGAACTCTACAGTACAGTATACAGTAGGGCTGGAGCCAGGACACCCTAACCTAATGAACTCTACAGCACAGTATACAGTAGGGCTGGAGCCAGGACACCCTAACCTAATGAACTCTACAGTACAGTATACAGTAGGGCTGGAGCCAGGACACCCTAACCTAATGAACTCTACAGTACAGTATACAGTAGGGCTGGAGCCAGGACACCCTAACCTAATGAACTCTACAGTACAGTATACAGTAGGGCTGGAGCCAGGACACCCTAACCTAATGAACTCTACAGTAGGGCTGGAGCCAGGACACCCTAACCTAATCCACTCTACAGTACAGTATACAGTAGGGCTGGAGCCAGGACACCCTAACATAATGAACTCTACAGTACAGTATACAGTAGGGCTGGAGCCAGGACACCCTAACCTAATCCACTCTACAGTACAGTATACAGTAGGGCTGGAGCCAGGACACCCTAACCTAATGAACTCTACAGTACAGTATACAGTAGGGCTGGAGCCAGGACACCCTAACCTAACGAACTCTACAGTACAGTATACCGTAGGGCTGGAGCCAGGACACCCTAACCTAATGAACTCTACAGTACAGTATACAGTAGGGCTGGAGCCAGGACACCCTAACCTAATGAACTCTACAGTACAGTATACAGTAGGGCTGGAGCCAGGACACCCTAACCTAATCAACTCTACAGTACAGTATACAGTAGGGCTGGAGCCAGGACACCCTAACCTAATCCACTCTACAGTACAGTATACAGTAGGGCTGGAGCCAGGACACCCTAACCTAATGAACTCTACAGTACAGTATACAGTAGGGCTGGAGCCAGGACACCCTAACCTAATCCACTCTACAGTACAGTATACAGTAGGGCTGGAGCCAGGACACCCTAACCTAATCCACTCTACAGACAGTATACAGTAGGGCTGGAGCCAGGACACCCTAACCTAATCCACTCTACAGTACAGTATACAGTAGGGCTGGAGCCAGGACACCCTAACCTAATCCACTCTACAGTACAGTATACAGTAGGGCTGGAGCCAGGACACCCTAACCTAATCCACTCTACAGTACAGATACAGTAGGGCTGGAGCCAGGACACCCTAACCTAATGAACTCTACAGTACAGTATACAGTAGGGCTGGAGCCAGGACACCCTAACCTAATCCACTCTACAGTACAGTATACAGTAGGGCTGGAGCCAGGACACCCTAACCTAATGAACTCTACAGTACAGTATACAGTAGGGCTGGAGCCAGGACACCCTAACCTAATGCACTCTACAGCAGTATACAGTAGGGCTGGAGCCAGGACACCCTAACCTAATCCACTCTACAGTACAGTATACAGTAGGACTGGAGCCAGGACACCCTAACCTAATGAACTCTACAGTACAGTATACAGTAGGACTGGAGCCAGGACACCCTAACCTAATCAACTCTACAGTACAGTATACAGTAGGGCTGGAGCCAGGACACCCTAACCTAATCCACTCTACAGTACAGTATACAGTAGGGCTGGAGCCAGGACACCCTAACCTAATCCACTCTACAGTACAGTATACAGTAGGGCTGGAGCCAGGACACCCTAACCTAATGAACTCTACAGTACAGTATACAGTAGGGCTGGAGCCAGGACACCCTAACCTAATGCACTCTACAGTACAGTATACAGTAGGGACTGGAGCCAGGACACCCTAACCTAATCCACTCTACAGTACAGTATACAGTAGGGCTGGAGCCAGGACACCCTAACCTAATCAACTCTACAGTACAGTATACAGTAGGGCTGGAGCCAGGACACCCTAACCTAATGCACTCTACAGTACAGTATACAGTAGGGCTGGAGCCAGGACACCCTAACCTAATCAACTCTACAGTACAGTATACAGTAGGGCTGGAGCCAGGACACCCTAACCTAATCCACTCTACAGTACAGTATACAGTAGGGCTGGAGCCAGGACACCCTAACCTAATCCACTCTACAGTACAGTATACAGTAGGGCTGGAGCCAGGAGACCCTAACCTAATCCACTACAGTCTACAGTAGGGCTGGAGCCAGGACACCCTAACCTAATCCACTCTACAGTACAGTATACAGTAGGGCTGGAGCCAGGACACCCTAACCTAATCCACTCTACAGTAGGGCTGGAGCCAGGACACCCTAACCTAATCCACTCTACAGTAGGGCTGGAGCCAGGACACCCTAACCTAATCCACTCTACAGTACAGTATACAGTAGGGCTGGAGCCAGGACACCCTAACCTAATCCACTCTACAGTACAGTATACAGTAGGGCTGGAGCCAGGACACCCTAACCTAATCCACTCTACAGTACAGTATACAGTAGGGCTGGAGCCAGGACACCCTAACCTAATCCACTCTACAGTACAGTATATAGTAGGGCTGGAGCCAGGACACCCTAACCTAATGAACTCTACAGTACAGTATACAGTAGGGCTGGAGCCAGGACACCCTAACCTAATCCACTCTACAGTAGGGCTGGAGCCAGGACACCCTAACCTAATCCACTCTACAGTACAGTATACAGTAGGGCTGGAGCCAGGACACCCTAACCTAATCCACTCTACAGTACAGTATACAGTAGGGCTGGAGCCAGGACACCCTAACCTAATCCACTCTACAGTACAGTATACAGTAGGGCTGGAGCCAGGACACCCTAACCTAATCCACTCTACAGTACAGTATACAGTAGGGCTGGAGCCAGGACACCCTAACCTAATGAACTCTACAGTACAGTATACAGTAGGGCTGGAGCCAGGACACCCTAACCTAATCCACTCTACAGTACAGTATACAGTAGGACTGGAGCCAGGACACCCTAACCTAATCCACTCTACAGTACAGTATACAGTAGGGCTGGAGCCAGGACACCCTAACCTAATCCACTCTACAGTACAGTATACAGTAGGGCTGGAGCCAGGACACCCTAACCTAATCAACTCTACAGTACAGTATACAGTAGGGCTGGAGCCAGGACACCCTAACCTAATCCACTCTACAGTACAGTATACAGTAGGGACTGGAGCCAGGACACCCTAACCTAATCCACTCTACAGTACAGTATACAGTAGGGCTGGAGCCAGGACACCCTAACCTAATCCACTCTACAGTACAGTATACAGTAGGGCTGGAGCCAGGACACCCTAACCTAATCAACTCTACAGTACAGTATACAGTAGGGCTGGAGCCAGGACACCCTAACCTAATCCACTCTACAGTACAGTATACAGTAGGGCTGGAGCCAGGACACCCTAACCTAATCAACTCTACAGTACAGTATACAGTAGGGCTGGAGCCAGGACACCCTAACCTAATCCACTCTACAGTCAGTATACAGTAGGGCTGGAGCCAGGACACCCTAACCTAATCCACTCTACAGTACAGTATACAGTAGGGCTGGAGCCAGGACACCCTAACCTAATCCACTCTACAGTAGGGCTGGAGCCAGGACACCCTAACCTAATCCACTCTACAGTACAGTATACAGTAGGGCTGGAGCCAGGACACCCTAACCTAATCCACTCTACAGTACAGTATACAGTAGGGCTGGAGCCAGGACACCCTAACCTAATCCACTCTACAGTACAGTATACAGTAGGGCTGGAGCCAGGACACCCTAACCTAATCCACTCTACAGTACAGTATACAGTAGGGCTGGAGCCAGGACACCCTAACCTAATGAACTCTACAGTACAGTATACAGTAGGGCTGGAGCCAGGACACCCCTAACCTAATCCACTCTACAGTAGGGCTGGAGCCAGGACACCCTAACCTAATCCACTCTACAGTACAGTATACAGTAGGGCTGGAGCCAGGACACCCTAACCTAATCCACTCTACAGTACAGTATACAGTAGGGCTGGAGCCAGGACACCCTAACCTAATCCACTCTACAGTACAGTATACAGTAGGGCTGGAGCCAGGACACCCTAACCTAATCCACTCTACAGTACAGTATACAGTAGGGCTGGAGCCAGGACATCCCTAACCTAATGAACTCTACAGTACAGTATACAGTAGGGCTGGAGCCAGGACACCCTAACCTAATCCACTCTACAGTACAGTATACAGTAGGGCTGGAGCCAGGACACCCTAACCTAATGAACTCTACAGTACAGTATACAGTAGGACTGGAGCCAGGACACCCTAACCTAATGAACTCTACAGTACAGTATACAGTAGGGACTGGAGCCAGGACACCCTAACCTAATCCACTCTACAGTAGGGCTGGAGCCAGGACACCCTAACCTAATCAACTCTACAGTACAGTATACAGTAGGACTGGAGCCAGGACACCCTAACCTAATGAACTCTACAGTACAGTATACAGTAGGACTGGAGCCAGGACACCCTAACCTAATCAACTCTACAGTACAGTATACAGTAGGACTGGAGCCAGGACACCCTAACCTAATCCACTCTACAGTACAGTATACAGTAGGGCTGGAGCCAGGACACCCTAACCTAATCCACTCTACAGTACAGTATACAGTAGGGCTGGAGCCAGGACACCCCTAACCTAATGAACTCTACAGTACAGTATACAGTAGGGCTGGAGCCAGGACACCCTAACCTAATCCACTCTACAGTACAGTATACAGTAGGACTGGAGCCAGGACACCCTAACCTAATCCACTCTACAGTACAGTATACAGTAGGACTGGAGCCAGGACACCCTAACCTAATCCACTCTACAGTACAGTATACAGTAGGGCTGGAGCCAGGACACCCTAACCTAATCCACTCTACAGTACAGTATACAGTAGGGCTGGAGCCAGGACACCCTAACCTAATCAACTCTACAGTACAGTATACAGTAGGGCTGGAGCCAGGACACCCTAACCTAATCCACTCTACAGTACAGTATACAGTAGGGCTGGAGCCAGGACACCCTAACCTAATCAACTCTACAGCACAGTATACAGTAGGGCTGGAGCCAGGACACCCTAACCTAATCCACTCTACAGTATACAGTAGGGCTGGAGCCAGGACACCCTAACCTAATCCACTCTACAGTACAGTATACAGTAGGGCTGGAGCCAGGAGACCCTAACCTAATCCACTCTACAGTAGGGCTGGAGCCAGGACACCCTAACCTAATCCACTCTACAGTACAGTATACAGTAGGGCTGGAGCCAGGACACCCTAACCTAATCCACTCTACAGTAGGGCTGGAGCCAGGACACCCTAACCTAATCCACTCTACAGTAGGGCTGGAGCCAGGACACCCTAACCTAATCCACTCTACAGTACAGTATACAGTAGGACTGGAGCCAGGACACCCTAACCTAATCCACTCTACAGTACAGTATACAGTAGGACTGGAGCCAGGACACCCTAACCTAATCCACTCTACAGTACAGTATACAGTAGGGCTGGAGCCAGGACACCCTAACCTAATCCACTCTACAGTAGGGCTGGAGCCAGGACACCCTAACCTAACCCACTCTACAGTAGGGCTGGAGCCAGGACACCCTAACCTAATCCACTCTACAGTAGGGCTGGAGCCAGGACACCCTAACCTAATCCACTCTACAGTACAGTATACAGTAGGGCTGGAGCCAGGACACCCTAACCTAATCCACTCTACAGTAGGGCTGGAGCCAGGACACCCTAACCTAATCCACTCTACAGTACAGTATACAGTAGGGCTGGAGCCAGGACACCCTAACCTAATCCACTCTACAGTAGGGCTGGAGCCAGGACACCCTAACCTAATCCACTCTAGAGTACAGTATACAGTAGGGCTGGAGCCAGGACACCCTAACCTAATCCACTCTACAGTACAGTATACAGTAGGGCTGGAGCCAGGACACCCTAACCTAATCCACTCTACAGTACAGTATACAGTAGGGCTGGAGCCAGGACACCCTAACCTAATGAACTCTACAGTACAGTATACAGCAGGACTGGAGCCAGGACACCCTAACCTAATCCACTCTACAGTACAGTATACAGTAGGGCTGGAGCCAGGACACCCTAACCTAATCCACTCTACAGTAGGGCTGGAGCCAGGACACCCTAACCTAATCCACTCTACAGTACAGTATACAGTAGGGCTGGAGCCAGGACACCCTAACCTAATCCACTCTAAAGTACAGTATACAGTAGGGCTGGAGCCAGGACACCCTAACCTAATGAACTCTACAGTACAGTATACAGCAGGACTGGAGCCAAGACACACTAACCTAATCCACTCTACAGTAGGGCTGGAGCCAGGACACCCTAACCTAATCCACTCTACAGTAGGACTGGAGCCAGGACACCCTAACCTAATGAACTCTACAGTACAGTATACAGTAGGGCTGGAGCCAGGAGACCCTAACCTAATCCACTCTACAGTACAGTATACAGTAGGGCTGGAGCCAGGACACCCTAACCTAATCCACTCTACAGTACAGTATACAGTAGGGCTGGAGCCAGGACACCCTAACCTAATCCACTCTACAGTACAGTATACAGTAGGGCTGGAGCCAGGACACCCTAACCTAATGAACTCTACAGTACAGTATACAGTAGGGCTGGAGCCAGGACACCCTAACCTAATCCACTCTACAGTACAGTATACAGTAGGACTGGAGCCAGGACACCCTAACCTAATCCACTCTACAGTACAGTATACAGTAGGGCTGGAGCCAGGACACCCTAACCTAATCCACTCTACAGTACAGTATACAGTAGGGCTGGAGCCAGGACACCCTAACCTAATCAACTCTACAGTATACAGTAGGGCTGGAGCCAGGACACCCTAACCTAATCCACTCTACAGTACAGTATACAGTAGGGCTGGAGCCAGGACACCCTAACCTAATCAACTCTACAGTACAGTATAGAGTAGGGCTGGAGCCAGGACACACTAACCTAATCCACTCTACAGTACAGTATACAGTAGGGCTGGAGCCAGGACACCCTAACCTAATCCACTCTACAGTACAGTATACAGTAGGGCTGGAGCCAGGACACCCTAACCTAATCCACTCTACAGTAGGGCTGGAGCCAGGACACCCTAACCTAATCCACTCTACAGTACAGTATACAGTAGGGCTGGAGCCAGGACACCCTAACCTAATCCACTCTACAGTAGGGCTGGAGCCAGGACACCCTAACCTAATCCACTCTACAGTACAGTATACAGTAGGGCTGGAGCCAGGACACCCTAACCTAATCCACTCTACAGTACAGTATACAGTAGGGCTGGAGCCAGGACACCCTAACCTAATGAACTCTACAGTACAGTATACAGCAGGACTGGAGCCAGGACACCCTAACCTAATCCACTCTACAGTAGGGCTGGAGCCAGGACACCCTAACCTAATCCACTCTACAGTAGGGCTGGAGCCAGGACACCCTAACCTAATGAACTCTACAGTACAGTATACAGTAGGACTGGAGCCAGGACACCCTAACCTAATCAACTCTACAGTACAGTATACAGTAGGACTGGAGCCAGGACACCCTAACCTAATGAACTCTACAGTACAGTATACAGTAGGACTGGAGCCAGGACACCCTAACCTAATCAACTCTACAGTACAGTATACAGTAGGACTGGAGCCAGGACACCCTAACCTAATGAACTCTACAGTACAGTATACAGTAGGGCTGGAGCCAGGAGACCCTAACCTAATCCACTCTACAGTACAGTATACAGTAGGGCTGGAGCCAGGACACCCTAACCTAATCCACTCTACAGTACAGTATACAGTAGGGCTGGAGCCAGGACACCCTAACCTAATCCACTCTACAGTACAGTATACAGTAGGGCTGGAGCCAGGACACCCTAACCTAATGAACTCTACAGTACAGTATACAGTAGGGCTGGAGCCAGGACAACCTAACCTAATCCACTCTACAGTACAGTATACAGTAGGACTGGAGCCAGGACACCCCTAACCTAATCCACTCTACAGTACAGTATACAGTAGGGCTGGAGCCAGGACACCCTAACCTAATCCACTCTACAGTACAGTATACAGTAGGGCTGGAGCCAGGACACCCTAACCTAATCAACTCTACAGTACAGTATACAGTAGGGCTGGAGCCAGGACACCCTAACCTAATCCACTCTACAGTACAGTATACAGTAGGGCTGGAGCCAGGACACCCTAACCTAATCAACTCTACAGTACAGTATACAGTAGGGCTGGAGCCAGGACACCCCTAACCTAATCCACTCTACAGTACAGTATACAGTAGGGCTGGAGCCAGGACACCCTAACCTAATCCACTCTACAGTACAGTATACAGTAGGGCTGGAGCCAGGAGACCCTAACCTAATCCACTCTACAGTAGGGCTGGAGCCAGGACACCCTAACCTAATCCACTCTACAGTACAGTATACAGTAGGGCTGGAGCCAGGACACCCTAACCTAATCCACTCTACAGTAGGGCTGGAGCCAGGACACCCTAACCTAATCCACTCTACAGTAGGGCTGGAGCCAGGACACCCTAACCTAATCCACTCTACAGTACAGTATACAGTAGGGCTGGAGCCAGGACACCCTAACCTAATCCACTCTACAGTACAGTATACAGTAGGGCTGGAGCCAGGACACCCTAACCTAATCCACTCTACAGTACAGTATACAGTAGGGCTGGAGCCAGGACACCCTAACCTAATCCACTCTACAGTACAGTATATAGTAGGGCTGGAGCCAGGACACCCTAACCTAATGAACTCTACAGTACAGTATACAGTAGGGCTGGAGCCAGGACACCCTAACCTAATCCACTCTACAGTAGGGCTGGAGCCAGGACACCCTAACCTAATCCACTCTACAGTACAGTATACAGTAGGGCTGGAGCCAGGACACCCCTAACCTAATCCACTCTACAGTACAGTATACAGTAGGGCTGGAGCCAGGACACCCTAACCTAATCCACTCTACAGTACAGTATACAGTAGGGCTGGAGCCAGGACACCCTAACCTAATCCACTCTACAGTACAGTATACAGTAGGGCTGGAGCCAGGACATCCTAACCTAATGAACTCTACAGTACAGTATACAGTAGGGCTGGAGCCAGGACACCCTAACCTAATCCACTCTACAGTACAGTATACAGTAGGGCTGGAGCCAGGACACCCTAACCTAATGAACTCTACAGTACAGTATACAGTAGGACTGGAGCCAGGACACCCTAACCTAATGAACTCTACAGTACAGTATACAGTAGGACTGGAGCCAGGACACCCTAACCTAATCCACTCTACAGTAGGGCTGGAGCCAGGACACCCTAACCTAATCAACTCTACAGTACAGTATACAGTAGGACTGGAGCCAGGACACCCTAACCTAATGAACTCTACAGTACAGTATACAGTAGGACTGGAGCCAGGACACCCTAACCTAATCAACTCTACAGTACAGTATACAGTAGGACTGGAGCCAGGACACCCTAACCTAATCCACTCTACAGTACAGTATACAGTAGGGCTGGAGCCAGGACACCCTAACCTAATCCACTCTACAGTACAGTATACAGTAGGGCTGGAGCCAGGACACCCTAACCTAATGAACTCTACAGTACAGTATACAGTAGGGCTGGAGCCAGGACACCCTAACCTAATCCACTCTACAGTACAGTATACAGTAGGACTGGAGCCAGGACACCCTAACCTAATCCACTCTACAGTACAGTATACAGTAGGACTGGAGCCAGGACACCCTAACCTAATCCACTCTACAGTACAGTATACAGTAGGGCTGGAGCCAGGACACCCTAACCTAATCCACTCTACAGTACAGTATACAGTAGGGCTGGAGCCAGGACACCCTAACCTAATCAACTCTACAGTACAGTATACAGTAGGGCTGGAGCCAGGACACCCTAACCTAATCCACTCTACAGTACAGTATACAGTAGGGCTGGAGCCAGGACACCCTAACCTAATCAACTCTACAGTACAGTATACAGTAGGGCTGGAGCCAGGACACCCTAACCTAATCCACTCTACAGTACAGTATACAGTAGGGCTGGAGCCAGGAGACCCTAACCTAATCCACTCTACAGTAGGGCTGGAGCCAGGACACCCTAACCTAATCCACTCTACAGTACAGTATACAGTAGGGCTGGAGCCAGGACACCCTAACCTAATCCACTCTACAGTAGGGCTGGAGCCAGGACACCCTAACCTAATCCACTCTACAGTACAGTATACAGTAGGGCTGGAGCCAGGACACCCTAACCTAATCCACTCTACAGTACAGTATATAGTAGGGCTGGAGCCAGGACACCCTAACCTAATGAACTCTACAGTACAGTATACAGTAGGGCTGGAGCCAGGACACCCTAACCTAATCCACTCTACAGTAGGGCTGGAGCCAGGACACCCCTAACCTAATCCACTCTACAGTACAGTATACAGTAGGGCTGGAGCCAGGACACCCTAACCTAATCCACTCTACAGTACAGTATACAGTAGGGCTGGAGCCAGGACACCCTAACCTAATCCACTCTACAGTACAGTATACAGTAGGGCTGGAGCCAGGACACCCTAACCTAATCCACTCTACAGTACAGTATACAGTAGGGCTGGAGCCAGGACACCCTAACCTAATCCACTCTACAGTAGGGCTGGAGCCAGGACACCCTAACCTAATCCACTCTACAGTAGGGCTGGAGCCAGGACACCCTAACCTAACCCACTCTACAGTAGGGCTGGAGCCAGGACACCCTAACCTAATCCACTCTACAGTACAGTATACAGTAGGGCTGGAGCCAGGACACCCTAACCTAATCCACTCTACAGTAGGGCTGGAGCCAGGACACCCTAACCTAATCCACTCTACAGTAGGGCTGGAGCCAGGACACCCTAACCTAACCCACTCTACAGTAGGGCTGGAGCCAGGACACCCTAACCTAATCCACTCTACAGTAGGGCTGGGAGCCAGGACACCCCTAACCTAACCCACTCTACAGTAGGGCTGGAGCCAGGACACCCTAACCTAATCCACTCTACAGTAGGGCTGGAGCCAGGACACCCTAACCTAATCCACTCTACAGTACAGCATACAGTAGGGCTGGAGCCAGGACACCCTAACCTAATCCACTCTACAGTACAGTATACAGTAGGACTGGAGCCAGGACACCCTAACCTAATCCACTCTACAGTACAGTATACAGTAGGGCTGGAGCCAGGACACCCTAACCTAACCCACTCTACAGTAGGGTTGGAGCCAGGACACCCTAACCTAATGAACTCTACAGTAGGGCTGGAGCCAGGACACCCTAACCTAATCCACTCTACAGTACAGTATACAGTAGGGCTGGAGCCAGGACACCCTAACCTAATCCACTCTACAGTACAGTATACAGTAGGGCTGGAGCCAGGACACCCTAACCTAATCCACTCTACAGTACAGTATGCTGTTGCCTCTTTAGACAGACACTTATTGGCTGTTATGGGCTGTTGAGGCTACTGAATTCGGTTAGTTTCTCTCACAGACTTTCCTGAGATGAGAGATATAATGATACATTCCATCTAGAAATACTGTATGACCTGCTTGGTAGTAAAACAGCACTCTGATGCAGCAGGCTGCAGTAAATAGGCCAGGATAATAGGCCAGGATAATAGGCCAGGATAATAGGCCAGGATATTAGGCCAGGATAATAGGCCAGGATAATAGGCCAGGATAATAGGCCAGGATAAAAGGTCCTTTTGAAGAAGAAAGAAAACAGAAAGAGAAAAGCGGCTGTAACCATAAGGGACCACAGTACATTTCATTATTTTTATTCAATTCAACATTATTTAAAAAATGTTATTAAAGCATTGGCTGTAAGTTTTGACATATTACACTGTAGGGCATGCAACAGTATCATGTTAATCCTCCAGATATGCATCACATCATGAGAGCTGCTAATATGATTTTCTACTCAAATTCATTTGTACATTTAGACGCTCTTATCCAGAGCTACTTACAGTTAGTGAGCGCATACATTTTTCATACTGGCCCCCCCGTGGGAAACGAACCCACAACCCTGGCGTTGCAAGCGCAAATGCTCTATCAACTGAGCTACAGGGGAATACCCATAAGGTATCCAATACTTCAACATCACAACATTGTCTAGATCTGTTTTTTTTTTTTTTTTTATAAATCTTTATTTTTTTATTTTATTTTTTTTAAAACTTTATTTAACCAGAAAAAGACCCTTGAGGTTAGAAACCTCTTATGGGAGGGGGCCAGTCAGCACACTCAGCACAACACAACACATTAAAACAATTACAACGGTCAATCTTATTATTATATTGTTGAGCCCATGTAAAGCATGATATATTGACGTGAGAGAATTAGATCTATACGTCAAATTCAAATCAACATGACATTTTCAACGTGAGCGTTGTGCCACTGCCAGCGACCGTACAGTACTGAGCAGTGGAACCCGGATAATTTTCTCGCCACAGATTTATTACAGGGCTTGCTCTGCTGACTGTATGAGTTTTGATTTTCAAAGTCAATCCGTGAGCTGAGCTCGATTGCTTATCAAAAATGTCGTGAATGAACAGAATATTTTAGGAACATCAGAGATACGCTTTGATTTACATCTTCAGGAATGCAAAAGACAAGTCGCCGGAACTGTCCAGTAGCCTATCCCCAAAGGCCTGCAGATGGCGATATGGAGTCGTTTTCATCGTACCGTCCAAACGCATTATATGCAGCCGGCGATAAATTCGTATCCCCTCGTGGACTGGTTCGTACCTTAAACATTCTCCATTCAGGTTGCATAGGCTTCGACTTCCTCTTTAACTTTATTTAAATTGCGAGAAGGAGAACATTTTGGGGAAATATGCGGACTTTCCTTACGAGACACCGTTTTCCACCGCCATGCTAGAGTGGCTAAATGCTAATCCCGGATGTTGTGTAATCATGTTCAGCCAATCAGGTTGAAACTATCAGACCAGGGGTTCTTTTTAGCAGCATCACATTAGTGGAAACCAAGACTGTTCTCAGGGCAGACCTGGTCGTAGCTAGATATGTATCTCCCGAGTGGCGCAGTGGTCTAAGGCACTGCATCGCTGTGCCACTAGAGATCCTGGTTCGAATCCAGTGCGCTCTGTTGTAGCCGGCCGCCACCAATTGGCCCAGCGGCAGGGACTTTAGAGCATGGCGTTTGCAACGCCAGGGTTGTGGGTTCGATTCCCACAGGGGACCAGTATGAAAAATCAACAAACAAAAAAAAATGATGTATGCACTCACTAACTGTAAGTCGCTCTGGATAAGAGCGTCTGCTAAATGACTAAAATGTAAAAAAATTTGAGTCAGGTCGGGGCGAATTCATGCATTTGAGCTAACCTAATTCTCCTAACCCGCTACGAAAAAGTCACTTCTGCTAGTCAAACCGGCAGACCCGCCCTGATAATAGTCTTGGTTTCCACTAATGTGATACAGGTTAGGGGTGAAAAATACAGACTGGCTGAACACAACATCTGTGATTAGCATTTAGTCACTAGAATGGTGGTAGAAAATGATGTTTCATAAGGAAAGTATGCATATTTTCCACGGGATTTTCCCACCATTAAAAACAGTTAAGTAGGAAATCGATGCCTATGCAGCCTGAATTGTGAATGTTTTAGGTATGAACTGGTCCACGAGTGGTACGAATGTAGCCTATTGCCGGCTGCATACAATGCGTTTGGACGGTAAAATGAAAATTACTCAATATCGCCGGCTGCCGGCCTTTGGGCTAACATTAGCTTATGTTCAGAGTCAGACAACAGGGCTATTGTCCACTAAATGGCACATCATGACAAACCACACATTCCAAAGGCACGGGACGATAACAGCTAGCTATTGACTCATTATATTCTATTGATCATTGGAATGACAGCGGTTAGCCATAATTGCCACTGTTAATCAAATGACAGTCCGTCTATGCGTAATGGCACAAATCATTAGCCCACATAGCATACACGTGCAATAGGATTGTTGTTTGTTTCGTTCATAGGCTATAGGCTACCGTAGGCTATGGAAGCCAGAACAACAACCGATCAACACAATGCTTCGATTGCCAAAACAAACACTGGATCCAGCGGAACTTTAGAACATCTATTAAGAACACAATATGAGAAAGTTCTATTCCAATCGGTCTATTTAAAGTTATAATGCATTCCGGTTAAGATTATTTCAATAACAGCCAGCATACCTCTGACATAGCCTATTCATTTTGATTGTCTCAACTCTTTCCACTGATTCAGATCCTCTCTCACACAAAGCGAAAGAGCAACCCAAATAGGAGAAGGTTACGCAGTGATTTCCAAATAATAGCTAAAGTAGCCTACTTTCTTCTCCCAGTTCAATTCTCAGACTTGCGTTTCCCCACCAAGCACTGCAGAATAAACCTGAAACCGACCAACACTCACTGAGACAGCGCGATGGGAGGGGTTAGAGGTACCTACCAGCTTTATATGCCCAACATTATTTTCTTCTGTCATCTTGAAACAGTCGAAAACGAAGTTAAGAAACACTTGGATCGAACAGAAGTGGAAGAGCCCCGGTTGTGACACAAACAGTGTCGCTCTGCTATGTTCTGTTCCGCTGGCTCTCGACGCAAGCAACGGCGAACCTCCCTGGCTGCGCAATCACTCACCGTCCGTGAAAGCTCACAGGCTTGAATATTTAACTTTAGAAAAATGAGAGAGCTGCTAAGAGAGAGAGAGAGAGAGAGAGAGAAGAGGCAGACAATCACAGGAAAGCGGCTCCTCCTACCAATAAAATGCGAAAAGCCTAAACGACAGAACTGATCTACAAGCGCAGCGCAGCGCAGGCAGGCGGGCTGCTCCTAGCCTACATACACTTGTCAGTAGAGAGATGAGCTGGAACCAACCCCTAACCTCCCCATCACTGTAAATGTCAAATTCATGGATTTGATGGGATCGTTAACGACAATGTAATTCCCTCGTCCTCTAATAATGATGATAGGTCTAGGGCAGGCTACTCGCCCGTTTTCTAATCTAACTCTACTGTATGATGCAATGAAAGGTAATAATTTGTTGAAGCTTAAGGCAGTTCCATATAGTGCCTCCTGTTGACTCATTCATATGATTATGAGCTTGTTAAATACATTGTTTAGAATAGAGTATAGCCAATATTGTAATAATAATAATAATTATAATAACAGAATAGAAAATAAAATAACTTAATGTTTGGGAGATTTCAAATGAATTTACAAGTGTTTCAATTTCGTTTTTATTATATTAGAATATGTTCTAGAAAATTGCCCAAATATAGCCCCTAGTGTATATTGAGGGAGTCTGTGTCTGTAGTTTGTCCACATACAGTATCTCACTACAGTGTCTGTACTTTGTCCACATACAGTATCTCACTACAGTGTCTGTACTTTGTCCACATACAGTATCTCACTACAGTGTCTGTACTTTGTCCACATACAGTATCTCACTACAGTGTCTGTACTTTGTCCACATGTCCACTCTACAAAGTGAGAGTGGAAACAATGTAAGTGATTAGGGTCACCACTGTTTTCCAGAACAGTGCTTTGAGTCGAATAAGCTGCAAGTCCTGCCTCTTTCCGACTCAACGATGAGAGAATTAACATAGCCACACTCCAACACACCCCAGTCACACTCCAACACACCCCAGTCACACTCCAACACACCCCAGTCACACTCCAACACACCCCAGTCACACTCCAACACACCCCAGTCACACTCCAACACACCCCAGTCACACTCCAACACACCCCAGTCACACTCCAACACACCCCAGTCACACTCCAACACACCCCAGTCACACTCCAACACACCCCAGTCACACTCCAACACACCCCAGTCACACTCCAACACACCCCAATCACACTCCAACACACCCCAGTCACACTCCAACACATCCCAGCCACACTCCAACACACCCCAGTCACACTCCAACACACCCCAGTCACACTCCAACACACTCCAGTCACACTCCAACACACCCCAGTCACACTCCAACACACCCCAGTCACACTCCAACACACCCCAGTCACACTCCAACACACCCCAGTCACACTCCAACACACCCCAGTCACACTCCAACACACACCCCAGTCACACTCCAACACACCCCAGTCACACTCCAACACACCCCAGTCACACTCCAACACACCCCAGTCACACTCCAACACACCCCAGTCACACTCCAACACACCCCAGTCACACTCCAACACACCCCAGTCACACTCCAACACACCCCAATCACACTCCAACACACCCCAGTCACAATACAATGCTGAGCTCTGGGTCCCCATAGGCTCTGGGTTTGATAATGTGTCATTCTCCATTCTTCATAGGAAAATAACTTGCACATTTGAGTTTGCTTGTTGCAGGTGCGTGGGAATAAGTTGGTGATATCTTAAATGCTCTGATGAAGGCCAAGAGGCAGATATAGGTCTACTAAAGCTGAACTAGACAGTGATACTGACAACAGGTCTACTAGACAGTGATACTGACAACAGGTCTATTAGACAGTGATACTGACAACAGGTCTACTAGACAGTGATACTGACAACAGGTCTACTAGACAGTGATACTGACAACAGATCTACTAGACAGTGATACTGACAACAGATCTACTAGACAGTGATACTGACAACAGGTCTACTAGACAGTGATACTGACAACAGGTCTACTAGACAGTGATACTGACAACAGGTCTACTAGACAGTGATACTGACAACAGGTCTACTAGACAGTGATACTGACAACATATCTACTAGACAGTGATACTGACAACAGATCTACTAGACAGTGATACTGACAACAGATCTACTAGACAGGGATACTGACAACAGGTCTACTAGACAGGGATACTGACAACAGATCTACTAGACAGTGATACTGACAACAGGTCTACTAGACAGTGATACTGACAACATATCTACTAGACAGTGATACTGACAACATATCTACTAGACAGTGATACTGACAACAGATCTACTAGACAGTGATACTGACAACAGATCTACTAGACAGTGATACTGACAACAGATCTACTAGACAGTGATACTGACAACATATCTACTAGACAGTGATACTGACAACATATCTACTAGACAGTGATACTGACAATAGATCTACTAGACAGTGATACTGACAACAGATCTACTAGACAGTGATACTGACAACAGATCTACTAGACAGTGATACTGACAACAGATCTACTAGACAGTGATACTGACAACAGGTCTACTAGACAGTGATACTGACAACAGATCTACTAGACAATGATACTGACAACAGGTCTACTAGACAGTGATACTGACAACATATCTACTAGACAGTGATACTGACAACAGGTCTATTAGACAGTGATACTGACAACAGATCTACTAGACAGTGATACTGACAACAGATCTACTAGACAGTGATACTGACAACAGATCTACTAGACAGTGATACTGACAACAGATCTACTAGACAGTGATACTGACAACAGATCTACTAGACAGTGATACTGACAACAGATCTACTAGACAGTGATACTGACAACATATCTACTAGACAGTGATACTGACAACAGATCTACTAGACAGTGATACTGACAACAGATCTACTAGACAGTGATACTGACAACAGATCTACTAGACAGTGATACTGACAACAGATCTACTAGACAGTGATACTGACAACAGATCTACTAGACAGTGATACTGACAACAGATCTACTAGACAGTGATACTGACAACAGATCTACTAGACAGTGATACTGACAACAGATCTACTAGACAGTGATACTGACAACAGATCTACTAGACAGTGATACTGACAACAGATCTACTAGACAGTGATACTGACAACAGATCTACTAGACAGTGATACTGACAACAGATCTACTAGACAGTGATACTGACAACAGATCTATTAGACAGTGATACTGACAACAGATCTATTAGACAGTGATACTGACTGTCACGGTTTCGGCCGAGGCTGCTCCTCCTCCTGGTTCGGGCAGGCTTCGGCGGTCGTCGTCTCCGGAGTACTAGCTGCCACCGATCTATGTTTCATGTTCGTTTGGTTTGGTCTTGATGTTGTACACCTGTGTCTAGTTAGTCCTCGTTAGTGTTCTATTTAGTTCTCGTTGTGTGTGTCTGTGTTTGTGTGTTATTGTTTTGCTGTCGTGTTTTGTGCGCTACTGTTTGCCTTGTGCATTTCGTATTTTCCTCCTCTGTGTTAGGAGGTTTATTACGCACTGTTTTGTGCGCCTTTCGGTTTTCGCCTGTGTGCGGACTTTCTCGCCTCCGGGCGTTTGACTCGTGATTTTGAGTGTGCTGTTCACTAAAGTCTATTGGACTTATCTTTCTGCGTCCTGCATCTGATTCCTGCACCACACCCACCTACAGCACCCACTGACAGAATAACACACCATTATGGAATCAGCAGGATCGGCTGTGACACCTGTGTCGCTCGAGGAGCATATCCATTGGCAGGAGGGCCAGATAAGACAACTGGAGACCGCTCTACAGGATGTGATCAACACCCTGCACCGATGGGAAGCCAGCAGGGTACCCACACCTCCACCTACCCTGTCCACCCCATCGGCCGGTCCACCAGCCCCAGGTCCGGAACCCAGGAGGATTCGGCTCTCGCTCCCGAGGGCGTATGACGGAACAGCTGCCGGGTGTCAGGGGTTCCTCCTGCAGGTGGAGCTCTACCTGGCCACTGTACACCCGGTGCCCTCGGGACACGAGCGTTTCCGCCCTCATCTCCTGTCTCTCGGGAAAGGCGTTGGAGTGGGCTAACGCCGAGTGGAGGAAGATGGACGCCAACACCATCTCCTACGCCGAGTTCTCCCGCCGCTTCAAGGCCGTGTTTGACCATCCACCTGAGGGCAAAGCGGCGGGGGAGCGGCTAGTCCACTTGAGACAGGGGAGGAGGAGCGCACAGGCGTTTGCTTTGGAGTACCGGACTCTAGCGGCGGATGCAGGGTGGAATGAACGGGCTCTCATTGACCATTTTCGGTGTAGCCTCCGGGAGGACGTTCAACGAGAGTTGGCCTGCAGGGATACCCATCTGACTTTCGACCAGTTGGTTGATATGTCCATCCGTTTAGACACCCTGCTGGCCACCCGTGGACGTCCCGAGGGGGGTCCGTCCATTCCGCCCTCCGGCACCTCCGAGCCGAGCCCTATGGAGCTCGGGGGTGCCGGCGCTAGAGAACGGAGTAGGAGGAGCCCGAGGGGGCCTGTCTCCTGCACCAAGTGCGGTCGCGGAGGGCACACTGCGGCCAGGTGCTGGGGAGGGTTCTCCGGGGGAGAAGACAACAGGCCACGCACTGGGGGGGCCTCCCAGGTGAGTAGACGCCCCACCTACCCAGAGATTTCTGTTGCGCACTTTTGTATACCTGTTGGTTTTCCACAGGTTGCACCTCATTTCCAGCATAAGGCGCTAGTAGATTCAGGCGCAGCTGGGAATTTTGTTGTTCGAAAGTTTTGTTTAGAGTTAGGGATCCCTCTCCTACCCGTTGACAAACCTTTTCCCGTTCATGCCTTAGATAGCCGTCCGTTGGGGTCGGGGTTGATCAGGGAAGTCACAGCGCCACTTAGGATGTGTGCGCAGGGGGGTCATGAAGAGACTATACAGCTGTATCTGATCGACTCTCCTGCGTACCCAGTGGTGCTGGGGATTCCCTGGTTAAGCACCCATAACCCTGCTATTTCGTGGCAACAGAGGGCTCTCGATGGGTGGTCTGCTCAGTGTGAGGGGCAATGTCTGGGTGTTTCCGTGGGGGCGACTTCGGTGGAAAGTCCAAACCAAGTGCCCGCATTGCACATTCCGCCTGAATATGGGGATTTAGCTCTTGTGTTTAGCAAAACTAGGGCGACGCAGTTGCCTCCCCATAGACAGGGGGATTGTGCGATTGATCTCCAGGCAGGAGCAGCGCTCCCACGGAGCCATGTGTATCCTTTGTCTCAAGAGGAGAGAAAAGCTATGGAGACCTACATAGCCAAATCTTTGAGACAGGGATACATTCGGCCTTCCACTTCCCCCGCCTCTTCGAGTTTCTTTTTGTGAAAAAGAAAGATGGAGGGGTTGCGCCCGTGCATTGATTACCGTGGTCTCAATCAGATTACTGTGAAATACAGTTATCCACTCCCTCTGATTGCGACCATGACGGCGTCATTGCATGGGGCGCGGTTTTTCACAAAATTGGATCTCAGGAGCGCGTATAACTTGGTGCGCATTAGGGAGGGCGATGAATGGAAAACAGCGTTTAGTACAACGTCAGGTCATTTCGAATATCTTGTCATGCCATATGGGTTGATGAATGCTCCATCAGTCTTTCAATCCTTCGTAGATGACATTTTCCGGGATATGCAGGGACAAGGGGTGGTTGTGTACATTGATGATATTCTGGTGTACTCGTCTACCCGAGCCGAGCATGTAACCCTGGTGCGACGTGTATTGAGGAGGCTGTTGGAGCACGACCTATATGTCAAGGCAGAGAAATGTCTGTTTTTCCAGGAATCGGTCTCCTTTTTGGGTTATCGGTTGTCCGCGTCAGGGGTGAGTATGGAGGTGGATCGTGTGTCCGCTGTGCGTAATTGGCAAACTCCAACCACTGTAAAAGAGGTGCAGCAGTTCTTGGGCTTTGCGAATTACTACCGGAGGTTTATCCGGGGTTTTGGACAGGTGGCAGCTCCCATCACGTCCCTTCTGAAGGGGGGTCCGGTGCGCCTGCAGTGGTCAGCTGATGCGGACAGGGCCTTTGGGAGACTGAAGGGCCTGTTTACGTCGGCTCCGGTGCTGGCGCATCCGGATCCCACAATTCCCTTTCAGGTTGAGGTGGACGCGTCTGAGGCTGGTATAGGGGCCGTGCTCTCTCAACGGTCCGGCTCGCCACCTAAACTCCGCCCCTATGCTTTTTACTCCAAAAAGCTCAGCCCGGCGGAGCGTAACTATGACGTTGGGGACAGGGAGCTGTTAGCTGTAGTTCAGGCCCTTAAGGTGTGGAGGCATTGGCTTGAGGGGGCTCAACACCCTTTCCTCATTTTGACTGACCATCGGAACCTGGAGTACATCCGGGCAGCGAGGAGACTGAACCCTCGCCAGGCTCGATGGAGTATGTTTCTCACCAGGTTCGTATTTAAAATCACGTACATCCCTGGGTCCCAGAATGGCAAGGCAGATGCACTGTCCCGGCGGTATGACACGGAGGAGAGGTCCGTTGAGCCTACTCCCATACTACCGGAGTCTTGCCTTGTGGCACCGGTGGTGTGGGAGGTCGATGCCGAGATCGAGCGAGCGTTGCGTCCGACCCCAGCCCTCCACAATGTCCTGAGGGTCGGAGGTACGTTCCGCTCGAGATTCGGGATCGACTCATCTACTGGGCTCACACGTCACCCTCCTCAGGACATCCGGGTATTGGCCGGACAGTGCATTGCCTTAGCACTAAATACTGGTGGCCTACTTTGGCTAGGGATGTGAGGGTTTACGTCTCCTCCTGCTCGGTGTGCGCCCAGTGTAAGGCGCCCGACATCTGCCCAGGGGTAAGTTACAGCCCCTACCCGTTCCACAACGACCATGGTCCTACCTCTCGGTGGATTTTGTAACAGACCTTCCCCTCTCTCAGGGGAATACCACCATCCTGGTCGTTGTGGACCGGTTCTCTAAGGCCTGTCGTCTTCTCCCTATGTCGGGTCTTCCTACTGCCCTACAGACCGCTGAGGCCCTATTTACCCACGTCTTCCGGCATTACGGGGTCCCCGAGGATATAGTGTCTGATCGAGGCCCCCAGTTTACCTCCCGTGTGTGGAGAGCGTTTATGGAGCGTTTGGGGGTCTCGGTTAGCCTTACCTCGGGGTACCACCCGGAGAGTAACGGGCAGGTGGAACGTGTCAACCAGGATGTGGGTAGGTTTCTGAGGTCGTATTGCCAGGACCGGCCTGAGGAGTGGGCGCGTTACATTCCCTGGGCCGAGATGGCCCAGAACTCTCTCCGCCACTCCTCTACTAACCTAACCCCTTTTCAATGTGTATTAGGTTACCAGCCGGTTCTGGCACCGTGGCAGCAGAGCCAGATCGAGGCCCCTGCGGTGGATGATTGGATGAGGCGCTCGGAAGAGACGTGGAACGCTGCCCACGTCCACCTGCAGCGGGCCGTCCCTTCGTCACAAGGCGAGCGCCGATCTCCACCGCAGTGAGGGGCCGGTGTACGCACCCGGAGATCGAGTCTGGCTCTCTACCAGAAACCTGCCCCTCCGCCTGCCCTGCCGGAAGCTGGGTCGGCGGTTTGTGGGGCCCTTTAAAGTCCTGAGAAGATTGAACGAGGTGTGTTATAGGTTTCATCTACCTGTTGAATATAAGAATATTAACCCCTCGTTCCATGTGTCTCTTCTCAGGCCGGTGGTAGCTGGTCCACTCCAGGACAATGAGATAGGAGAGACTCCTCCGCCCCCATTGGACATCGAGGGGCTCCGGCGTACACCGTTCGGTCCATCTTGGACTCCAGACGCCGGATGGGGGTCTCCAGTATCTCGTGGAGTGGGAGGGGTACGGCCCGGAGGAGCGGTGCTGGGTGCCGCAGAGGGACATCCTAGACCCATCTCTCCTGTCGGAGTTCCACCGGGACCATCCCGCGCGCCCTGCTCCGCGTCCTCCTGGTTGTCCCCGAGGCCGGGGGTCGGCGCACGGCTGGAGCCGCGCGTCAAGGGGGGTACTGTCACGGTTTCGGCCGAGGCTGCTCCTCCTCCTGGTTCGGGCAGGCTTCGGCGGTCGTCGTCTCCGGAGTACTAGCTGCCACCGATCTATGTTTCATGTTCGTTTGGTTTGGTCTTGATGTTGTACACCTGTGTCTAGTTAGTCCTCGTTAGTGTTCTATTTAGTTCTCGTTGTGTGTGTCTGTGTTTGTGTGTTATTGTTTTGCTGTCGTGTTTTGTGCGCTACTGTTTGCCTTGTGCATTTTGTATTTTCCTCCTCTGTGTTAGGAGGTTTATTACGCACTGTTTTGTGCGCCTTTCGGTTTTCGCCTGTGTGCGGACTTTCTCGCCTCCGGGCGTTTGACTCGTGATTTTGAGTGTGCTGTTCACTAAAGTCTATTGGACTTATCTTTCTGCGTCCTGCATCTGATTCCTGCACCACACCCACCTACAGCACCCACTGACACTGACAACAGATCTACTAAACAGTGATACTGACAACAGATCTACTAGACAGTGATACTGACAACAGATCTACTAGACAGTGATACTGACAACAGATCTACTAGACAGTGATACTGACAACAGATCTACTAGACAGTGATACTGACAACAGGTCTACTAGACAGTGATACTGACAACAGGTCTACTAAATCTGAACTAGACAGGGATACTGACAACAGCAGTGTGTTGGTTTTTCTTTCTTTTCTTTTAGAAATTAATTCTTAAAATGGAATCAGAACTTCTATCCAGCAGGATATGTAATTAAAACAAATGTAAACTATTATATGCAATGCCTTTGCATGGGAATGTGATCATGTCTGTTCTTTAAAAAATCTCAATTAAACTGAACTAGGGCTGACCCCAATTAGTCGACTGGTCGATTGTTTGATCGACCAAGATTATATTTTGTCGAGCAGAAGCAAATTCTGAACGAAAATATAAACGCAACATGCAACAATTTCAACGATTTTACTGAGTTACAGTTCATATTAGGAAATCAGTCAATTGAAATAAATTAGGCCCTAATCTATGGATTCCACATGAATGGGCAGGGGCGCAGCCATGGATGGGCCTGGGAGGGCATAGGCCCACCAACTTGGGGGCCAGGCCCACCCACTGGGGAGCCAGGCCCAGCCAGTCAGAATGAGTTTTTCCCCACAACAGGGCTTCATAACAGTCGGAAATACTCCTCAGTTT
Source organism: Coregonus clupeaformis (assembly GCF_020615455.1). Taxonomy (NCBI): domain Eukaryota; kingdom Metazoa; phylum Chordata; class Actinopteri; order Salmoniformes; family Salmonidae; genus Coregonus; species Coregonus clupeaformis. Next base: position 395,994 of record NC_059194.1, read on the forward strand.
CATCAGCTGTCCTGGTGGCTGGTCTCAGACGATCCCGCAGGTGAAGAATTCGGATGTGGAGGTCCTGGGCTGGCGTGGTTATACGTGGTCATTGGTTTTGAAGCCGGTTAGATGTACTGCCAAAATCTCTAAAACAACGTTGGATGCGGTTTATGGTAGATAAATGAACATCAAATTCTCTGGCAACAGCTCTGGTGGACATTCCTGCAGTCAGCATGCAAATTGGTAGTTGAGGTACATATTACCTCAACTACCAACGCTGCTGCTACTCTGTTTATTATCTATCCTGATTGACTAGTTACTTTTACCCCTACCTACATGTACATATTACCTCAACTACCAACGCTGCTGCTACTCTGTTTATTATCTATCCTGATTGACTAGTTACTTTTACCCCTACCTACATGTACATATTACCTCAACTACCAACGCTGCTGCTACTCTGTTTATTATCTATCCTGATTGACTAGTTACTTTTACCCCTACCTACATGTACATATTACCTCAACTACCAACGCTGCTGCTACTCTGTTTATTATCTATCCTGATTGACTAGTCACTTTTACCCCTACCTACATGTACATATTACCTCAACTACCAACGCTGCTGCTACTCTGTTTATTATCTATCCTGATTGACTAGTCACTTTTACCCCTACCTACATGTACATATTACCTCAACTACCAACGCTGCTGCTACTCTGTTTATTATCTATCCTGATTGACTAGTCACTTTTACCCCTACCTACATGTACATATTACCTCAACTACCAACGCTGCTGCTACTCTGTTTATTATCTATCCTGATTGACTAGTTACTTTTACCCCTACCTACATGTACATATTACCTCAACTACCAACGCTGCTGCTACTCTGTTTATTATCTATCCTGATTGACTAGTTACTTTTACCCCTACCTACATGTACATATTACCTCAACTACCAACGCTGCTGCTACTCTGTTTATTATCTATCCTGATTGACTAGTCACTTTTACCCCTACCTACATGTACATATTACCTCAACTACCAACGCTGCTGCTACTCTGTTTATTATCTATCCTGATTGACTAGTCACTTTTACCCCTACCTACATGTACATATTACCTCAATTACCTCAACTACCTTGTACCCCTGCACATTGACTTGGTACTGGTACTCCTTGTATATAGCCTTGTTATTTTATTGTGTTACTATTTCCTTTTTTGATTTGGCAAATATTTCGTACTTTTCAGCTCTGCATTGTTGGGAAAAGGGCTCATAAGTTAAGCATTTCACGTTAAAGTCTACACCTGTTGTAATTGGCACATGTATTACAAATAAAATGCGATTTGATTTGATTTCATGTGAAGACAAAACACAGCCTGCAGCCAAGTAGGCTACGATCCTCTCTCCTTCAACACTTAAAGAACACTGGCAAGGCCAGGTACAAATACCTTGAGCTAATCCCTGGGCAAAACCATTGCCTCAACAAGCAGGGGTGCACGTAACCAAAAATACAGAAAAAAGGGGTGCCCGCTTCTCGAGCATCCAAGGATATACACTCACGTGTCTGGGGGCCCCTCATAGTAGAGCAGGGATGTGTCTGGGGGCCCCTCATAGTAGAACATGGACGTGTCTGGGGGCCCCTCATAGTAGAACATGGACTTGTCTGGGGCCCCTCATAGTAGAACATGGACTTGTCTGGGGGCCCCTCATAGTAGAACATGGACGTGTCTGGGGGCCCCTCATAGTAGAGCATGGTCGTGTACGAGAGGAACCCCAAGAAGAGACGCCAAACACAAGACAACCACAAGTTAACCTAACGTAGCAGGACGTAAAATAAGCACCTGAATCTAGTTCCCCTACAAACCGGGGGAGGTTCTCTTCTGCACTGTTCAACCAATCCAGTAAATGTGGAGGAGGAGTTAAGATGGAGGGTCGCCTTGTTAACGTCCAAAAGCGGAGGTCACGTCGCAGGCTCTCTTTCCATTTCCCCTGAAAACATCCACAAGGTGGTGAGCGCTGGAAATGAATCCACAGATTAAAGGAAATAATTATAGAGTAGTAAACTGGTGCAATTGGTAGCAATACGGGGAGCAATGATACACGTTTATACAACATTAAAATCTCTAGAAAAGCAGGAGCAAGTAGTATTTAATTCAAGACCACAGAAGGGAGAGTAGGTCTTGAGGTCTGGCGCGAGTGTGATGGCCACAGGCAGGAAGGCCCCCTAAACCTGTGCTATCACAATAAGTAGCAATCGATTTCTCAAATAAGTGTATAACTAAATAATCATTGCCGGGTTAGATATGATATATTATACTCCACTGTATAGGGTCTATAGGTTTGAGGTCCATCATTCCCCGTGTCAGACAGGTGCAGATGTCTCAGTCTGCCCTGTCCATAGAACTCTCATTAGGGCTGCCAAGAAGACACACACGGTGCGATGGGGAACGACCCACTGTGCTACACAATTAGCCGTAGCCGGTAGTCATGTGAAGTCTGTGGTCATTACTGCAGTGTGAAAGAGGCAGCAGAAGAGGTGTTGCGTTGCTCAAGGCCCTTAGTGAAGTGCCATCTAAGGAGACACGTTTTGTCTAACTCTTTGAGAAAATTAAAAGTAGTACAATTGGACTATAGAAGACACATAGTTGCTAGGCTACAGTGGGGAAAAAATGTATTTAGTCAGCCACCAATTGTGCAAGTTCTCCCACTTAAAAAGATGAGAGAGGCCTGTAATTTTCATTATAGGTACACGTCAACTATGACAGACAAAATGAGAAAAAAAATCCAGAAAATCACATTGTAGGATTTCTTATGAATTTATTTGCAAATTATGGTGGAAAATAAGTATTTGGTCAATAACAAAAGTTTCTCAATACTTTGTTATATACCTTTTGTTGGCAATGACACAGGTCAAACGTTTTCTGTAAGTCTTCACAAGGTTTTCACACACAGTTGCTGGTATTTTGGCCCATTCCTCCATGCAGATCTCCTCTAGAGCAGTGATGTTTTGGGGCTGTCGCTGGGCAACACGGACTTTCAACTCCCTCCAAAGATTTTCTATGGGGTTGAGATCTGGAGACTGGCTAGGCCACTCCAGGACCTTGAAATGCTTCTTACGAAGCCACTCCTTCGTTGCCTGGGCGGTGTGTTTGGGATCATTGTCATGCTGAAAGACCCAGCCACGTTTCATCTTCAATGCCCTTGCTGATGGAAGGAGGTTTTCACTCAAAATCTCACGATACATGGCCCCATTCATTCTTTCCTTTACACGGATCAGTCGTCCTGGTCCCTTTGCAGAAAAACAGCCCCAAAGCATGATGTTTCCACCCCCATGCTTCACAGTAGGTATGGTGTTCTTTGGATGCAACTCAGCATTCTTTGTCCTCCAAACACGACGAGTTGAGCTTTTACCAAAAAGTTATATTTTGGTTTCATCTGACCATATGACATTCTCCCAATCCTCTTCTGGATCATCCAAATGCACTCTAGCAAACTTCAGACGGGCCTGGACATGTACTGGCTTAAGCAGGGGGACACGTCTGGTACTGCAGGATTTGAGTCCCTGGCGGCGTAGTGTGTTACTGATGGTAGGCTTTGTTACTTTGGTCCCAGCTCTCTGCAGGTCATTCACTAGGTCCCCCGTGTGGTTCTGGGATTTTTGCTCACCGTTCTTGTGATCATTTTGACCCCACGGGGTGAGATCTTGCGTGGAGCCCCAGATCGAGGGAGATTATCCTGAGTGGCGCAGTGGTCTAAGGCACTGCATCGCAGTGCTAGCTGTGCCACTAGAGATCCTGGTTCGAATCCAGGCTCTGTCGCAGCTGGCCGCGACTGGGAGACTCATGGGCGGCGCACAAGTCGTCCAGGGTAGGGGAGGGAATGGCCGGCAGGGATGTAGCTCAGTTGATAGAGCATGGCGTTTGCAACGCCAGGGTTGTGGGTTTGATTCCCATGGGGGCCAGTATGAAAAAAGTATATATATATATATATATGTATTCACTAACTGTAAGTCGCTCTGGATAAGAGCGTCTGCTAAATGACGTAAATGTAAATGTCTTGTATGTCTTCCATTTCCTAATAATTGCTCCCACAGTTGATTTCTTCAAACCAAGCTGCTTACCTATTGCAGATTCAGTCTTCCCAGCCTGGTGCAGGTCTACAATTTTGTTTCTGGTGTCCTTTGACAGCTCTTTGGTCTTGGCCATAGTGGAGTTTGGAGTGAGACTGTTTGAGGTTGTGGACAGGTGTCTTTTATACTGATAACAAGTTCAAACAGGTGCCATTAATTAATTTAATTTAATTTAAGAGAACAGGGGAGCCTCTTAAAGAAGAAGTTACAGATCTGTGAGAGCCAGAAATCTTGCTTGTTTGTAGGTGACCAAATACTTATTTTCCACCATAATTTGCAAATAAATTCATAAAAAATCCTACAATGTGATATTCTGGATTTTTTTTCTTCTCAATTTGTCTGTCATGGTTGACGTGTACCTATGATGAAAATTACAGGCCTCTCTCGTCTTTTTAAGTGGGAGAACTTGCACCATTGGTGGCTGACTAAATACTTTTTTTCATCACTGTATTTCCTTTTTTTCAGTATGCGGCATTTCCTGAAGTACAGGTATTTTCGCCACTGGTATTTTCTCTCTTCATTTAAAAGTTGTGCAGTCCACTTTGTTTTACTCAAAGAGACGCATCTCCCTTCCAGTCACACTACCACATCAAACTGATAGAGAATGAATGGTAGAATGAGTTAGAGGTCCTTTGGGCTTGAGTCCCAAATAGCACCCTATCGTCAAAAGTAGTGCACTATATAGGGAAAAAGGGTGTCGTTTAGGATGCATTCATGGTTTCAACAGAGCCTCACATTAATGGCTGCTGAGAGACTGGGGTTGTGTGACAGAATGGGACTGTAGGATTCCTGTAGACGAGGAACAAAACAAAAAGCCATTGGACACCTCGGCTGCGTCCCAAATATTTCTTAAATAGTTCCCATTGGGCTCTGATTAAAAGTAGTGCACTATGTAGGGAACAGGGTGTCATTTGGGATTCAGACCTTCTATTCTTATCAGTGGCAGTAGCATGGCTGATATGAGGATGAGAGCTGCCTAGTTGCTTACATAACAGAAATACCATCAACACTACACCAGCCCACACAGGGATCCATCAACACTGCACCAGCCCACACAGGGATCCATCAACACTGCACCAGCCCACACAGGGATCCATCAACACTGCACCAGCCCACACAGTCATCCATCAACACTACACCAGCTCACACAGGGATCCATCAACACTGCACCAGCCCACACAGTCATCCATCAACACTACACCAGCTCACACAGGGATCCATCAACACTGCACCAGCCCACACAGTCATCCATCAACACTACAACAGCTCACACAGGGATCCATCAACACTGCACCAGCCCACACAGGGATCCATCAACACTGCACCAGCCCACACAGGGATCCATCAACACTGCACCAGCCCACACAGTCATCCATCAACACTACACCAGCCCACACAGGGATCCATCAACACAACACCAGCCCACACAGGGATCCATCAACACTACACCAGCCCACACAGGTATCCATCAACACTACACCAGCCCACACAGGGATCCATCAACACTACACCAGCCCACACAGGGATCCATCAACACTACACCAGCCCACACAGGGATCCATCAACAGCATTGGGAAATGCATCAGTGCTTTCAGCCCCCACACACAACTTACCTGGGACACATAGCATTAACTTTCACACACACACATACACACGCATATAAAGTACCAGTCAAAAGTTTGTACACACCTACTCATTCAATGGTTTTTCTTTATTTGTACTATGTTTTACATTGTAGAATAACAGTGAAGACATCAACACTATTAAATAACACATATGGAATCATGTAGTACCAAAAAAGTGATAAACAAATCAAAATATATTTTATATTTGAGATTCTTCAAATAGCCACCCTTTGCCTTGATGACAGCTTTGCACAATTGGCATTCTCTCAACCAGCTTCACCTGGAATGCTTTTCCAACAGTCTTGAAGGAGTTCCCACATATGCTGAGCACTTTTTGGCTGCTTTTCCTTCACTCTGCGGTCCGACTCATCCTAAACCATCTCAATTGGGTTGAGGTCAGGGGATTGTGGAGGCCAGGTCATCTGATGCAGCACTCCATCACTCTCCTTCTTGGTCAAATAGCCCTTACACAGCCTGGAGGTGTGTTGGGTCATTGTCCTGTTGAAAAACAAATGATAGTCCCAATAAGCCCAAAACAGATGGGATGGCATATTGCTGTAGAATGCTGTGGTAGCCATGCTGGTTAAGTGTGCCTTGAATTCTAAATAAATCACAGACAGTGTCACCAGCAAAGCACCCCCACACCATAACACCTCCTCCTCCATGCTTTGCTGTGGGAAATACACATGCGGAGATCATCCGTTCACCCACACCGCGTCTCACAAAGACACGGCGGTTGGAACCAAAAATCTCAAATTTGGACTCATCAGACCAAAGGACAGATTTCCACCAGTGTAATGTCCATTGCTCGTGTTTCTTGGCCCAAGCAGGTCTCTTCTTCTTATCGGTGTCCTTTTAGTAGTGGTTTCTTTGCAGCAATTCGACCATGAAGGCCTGATTCACACGGTCTCCTCTGAACAGTCGATGTTGAGATGTGTCTGTCTCACACACATATGGACCAGTACACTGTATTCTACAGCTCCCAAGCTCCCTGTGGATATAAGGGTTTCCTAGTCCATTCTTCATGGTCCTCTCTATTACTGCATTTGATCTGGAATAGACAATATAGGAGAACATCACTCCAAGGCCGTCAGCTCAAGTTGCAAACTCTTGACGAAGAAGAGGCGGACACAAACTGTAAGATCTAGTCAGAGAAGCTTCGGGAGGCTAGTACGGCTTCGTATTATTTGAATTTATAATCAGACATTTATTTATTGTATTCAAAGACTGAACCCTCAGAGTGGTGGAGCCTTCTGTGAAATGTCTTTACAGTAAATTCAAAGGAAAAGCACTTCTAGCCCGTCTGGCTCTGGTCAAAAGTTGTCTACTAAATAGGGACAGGTTGCTATTTGGGATGCTTCCAGACAGACATGCTCCCTTGCTCCCTGACTGACTGAATTATGCAGCCTGCTTTGGCACAGCCCAAATGTCAGGGACTCCCTGCCTGCACCCCCTGTCTGCACCCCTCCCGCCCCCTGCACCTCCTGCCTGCACCCCTGTCTTCACCCCCTGTCTGCACCCCTCCCGCCCCCTGCACCTCCTGTCTGCAACCCTCCCGCCCCCTGCACCCCCTGTCTGCACCCCTCCCGCCCCCTGCACCTCCTGCCTGCACCCCTCCCGCCCCCTGCACCCCCTGTCTGCACCCCTCCAGCCCCCTGCACCTCCTGCCTGCACCCCCTGTCTGCACCCCTCCAGCCCCCTGCACCCCCTGTCTGCACCCCTCCCGCCCCCTGCACCCCCTGTCTGCACCCCTCCCGCCCCCTGCACCCCCTGTCTGCACCCCTCCCGCCCCCTGCACCCCCTGTCTGCACCCCTGCCGCCCCCCTGCACCTCCTGTCTTAGGGAATGCCCCATCATATCACAGCTACAGTCTGTCTGCCCCTCGGCCCACAACCAAGAAATACCTACTGTCCTGTAGAGCTTAGCAACAGTGACTGGCTGCACGTCTATTCACGTCTGCACCGTCATGTTACCAGACATTAGTAAGCTAAAGTGAAACACATTCTTTCTCGACTTCCTCATTTGAACACGATAAGAAAGATAAATGAAAAACATGACTGAAGGTATATTGGAAATATTAAAGGCTTAACAAGACGTAAAAACAAATACAATTTAGCTCTTATGGGAAGGATTTGCTCTGTAGAAAGCATTGAGATGAATCTGTCCACTGTCAAGAGATAAATTCTACATACAATCAAGGGATGAGATTTTATAAATGCCGCTATTCTGACTGCAGCGTTTTTGAACGGAATGCAATAAAGAATGGAGTCTGGCTGCGTCCCAAATGGCAACCTATGCCTTACTATATAGTGCACTACTTTTGACCAGGGCCTATAATGTTCTAGTCAAAAGTAGTGCACTATATAGAGAGCAGGGTGCCATTTGAGACGCATCTCTGTCTGGAGTCAGAACAGTCTGAGTGATCATTGATAGTTCTGCTACAGTATTCCAGTAATTCCAGTACCATTCCTATTGATATGATGGTTCTGCTACATTATTTAAGTAATGACAGTACCTTTCCTATTGATATGATGGTTCTGCTACATTATTTAAGTAATGACAGTACCTTTCCTATTGATATGATGGTTCTGCTACATTATTTCAGTAATGACAGTACCTTTCCTATTGATATGATGGTTCTGCTACATTATTTCAGTAATGACAGTACCTTTCCTATTGATATGATGGTTCTGCTACATTATTTCAGTAATTCCAGTACCTTTCCTATTGATATGATGGTTCTGCTACATTATTTCAGTAATGACAGTACCTTTCCTATTGATATGCTACAGAGCAGGCTTGAAGTTTTCAATCCATATAAATTTAGTAAGGCTTTTGATTGCTTTGAGAGACCATGAATAGAGAAATAGGCACATGTCCTTTGCTGTCAATATCAATGCATTTTTACACAACCTGAAAGGTTCTGTTTAGTGAAACGAAGAAAAACAAATTACGGAACGTAATGTATTCTACTTGAATTTCCAGTCATGTCCTTTCCCAGAAAGAATGGTGCGATTTAATTACATATCTCTGTCAGCATCCCACATGTCACGCTATCCCCCATATTGTCCACTACTTTTGACCAGGGCCCAAGTCAAATCAAATCCAATCAAATTGTATTTGTCACATGCGCCGAATACAACAGTGAAATGCTTACTTACAAGCCCTTAACCAACAATGCAGTTTTAAGAAAAATAAGTGTTAAGTAAAAAATAGATAAGTAAAAAATAAAAGCAGTAAAATAACAGTAAAGATAACAGTAGGGAGGCTATATACAGGGGGTACCGGTACAGAGTCAATGTGTAATAACAGTAGGGAGGCTATATACAGGGGGTACCGGTACAGAGTCAATGTGTAATAACAGTAGGGAGGCTATATACAGGGGGTACCGGTACAGAGTCAATGTGTGATAACAGTAGGGAGGCTATATACAGGGGCTACCGGTACAGAGTCAATGTGCAGGGTCACCGGTTAGTCAAGGTAATTGAGGTAATATGTACATGTAGGTAGAGTTAAAGTGACTATGCATAGAAAATAAACAGAGAGTAGCAGCAGCGTAAAAGAGTGGGGACAATGCAAATAATCCGGGTAGCCATTTGATTAGCTGTTCAGGAGTCTTATGATTTAGGGGTAGAAGATGTCAAGAATCCTTTTGGACCTAGACTTGGCGCTCCGGTACCGCTTGCCGTGCGGTAGCAGAGAGAACAGTCTATGACTAGGGTGGCTGGAGTCTTTGACAATTTTTAGGGCCTTCCTCTGACACAGACTGGTATAGAGGTCCTGGATGGCAGGAATCTTGGCCCCAGTGATGTACTGGGCCGTACGCACTACCCTCTGTAGTGCCTTGCGGTTGGAGGCCGAACAGTTGCCATATCAGGCAGTGATGCAACCAGTCAGGATGCACTCGATGGTGCAGCTGTAGAACTTTACGAGGATCTGAGGACCCATGCCTGAGGGGGAATAGACTTTGTCATGCCCTCTTCACGACTGTCTTGGTGTGTTTGGACCATGATAGTTTGTTGGTAATGTGGACACCAAGGAACTTGAAGCTCTCAACCTGCTCCACTACAGCCCCGTCGATGAGAATGGGGGCGTGCTCAGTCCTCTTTTTCCTGTAGTCCACAATCATCTCTTTTATCTTGTTTACGTTGAGGGAGAGGTTGTTATCCTGGCACCACACGGCCAGGTCTCTGACCTCCTCCCTCTAGACTGTCTCATCATTGTCGGTGATCAGGCCTACCACTGTTGTGTCGTCAGCAAACTTAATGATGGTGTTGGAGTCGTGCCTGGCCATGCAGTCATGGGTGAACAGGGAGTACAGGAGGGGACTGAGCACGCATCCCTGAGGGACCCCCGTGTTGAGGATCAGTGTGGCAGATGTGTTGTTACCTACCCTTACCACCTGGGGGTGGCCCGTCAGGAAGTCCAGGATCCAGTTGCAGAGGGAGGTGTTTAGTCCCAGGGTCCTTAGCTTAGGGATGAACTTTGAGGGCACTATGGTGTTGAACACTGAGCTGTAGTCAATGAACAGCATTCTCACGTAGGTATTCCTTTTGTCCAGGTGGGAAAGGGCAGTGTGGAGTGCGATAAAGATTGCATCATCTGTGGATCTGTTGGGGCGGTATGCAAATTGGAGTGGTTCTAGGGTTTCCGGGATGATGGTGTTGATGTGAGCCATGACCAGCCTTTCAAAGCACTTCATGGCTACAGACGTGAGTGCTACGGGTCCGTAGTCATTTAGGCAGGTTATCTTAGTGTCCTTGGGCACAGGGACTATGGTGGTCTGCTTGAAACATGTTGGTATTACAGACTCAGTCAGGGACAGGTTGAAAATGTCAGTGAAGACACTTGCCAGTTGGTCAGCACATGCTCGGAGTACACGTCCTGGTAATCCGTCTGGCCCTGCGGCCTTGTGAAAGTTTTTACCTTTTTAAAGGTCTTACTCGCATCGGCTACGGAGAGCGTGATCACATAGTCGTCCGGAACAGCTGATACTCTCATGCATGCTTCAGTGTTGCTTGCCTCGAAGCAGGCATAGACGTGATTTAGCTCGTCTGGTAGGCTCGCGTCACTGGGCAGCTCGCGGCTGTGCTTCCCTTTGTAGTCTGTAATAGTTTTCAAGCCCTGCAACATCCGACGAGCGTCGGAGCCGGTGTAGTACGATTAAATCTAAGTCCTGTATTGACGCTTTGCCTGTTTGACGGTTCGTCGGAGGGCATAGCGGGATTTCTTATAAGCGTCCGGGTTAAAGTCCCACTCCTTAAAAGCGGCAGCTCTACCCTTTAACAGTGAGAGACAGAATAACAACAACAAAAAATCCAGAAAAACGCATGTCAAAAATGTTATAAGTATTTGACCCCCTCTCAATCAGAAAGATTTCTGGCTCCCAGGTGTCTTTTATACAGGTAACGAGCTGAGATTAGGAGCACACTCTTAAAGTGAGTGCTCCTAATCTCAGCTTGTTACCTGTATAAAAGACACCTGTCCACAGAAGCAATCAATCAATCAGATTCCAAACTCTCCACCATGGCCAAGACCAAAGAGCTCTCCAGGGATGTCAGGGACAAGATTGTAGACCTACACAAGGCTGGAATGGGCTGCAAGACCACCGCCAAGCAGCTTGGTGAGAAGGTGACAACAGTTGCTGTGATTATTCGCAAATGGAAGAAACACAAAATAACTGTCAATCTCCCTCGGCCTGGGGTTCTATGCAAGATCTCACCTCGTGGAGTTGCAATGATCATGAGAACGGTGAGGAATCAGCCCAGAACTACACGGGATGATCTTGTCAATGATCTCAAGGCAGCTGGGACCATAGTCACCAAGAAAACAATTGGTAACACACTACGCCATGAAGGACTGAAATCCTGCAGCGCCTGCAAGGTCCCCCTGCTCAAGAAAGCACATATACAGGCCCGTCTGAAGTTTGCCAATGAACATCTGAATGATTCAGAGGAGAACTGGGTGAAAGTGTTGTGGTCAGATGAGACCAAAATTGAGCTCTTTGGCATCAACTAAACTCGCCGTGTTTGGAGGAGGAGGAATGCTGCCTATGACCCCAAGAACAACATCCCCACCGTCAAAAATGGAGGTGGAAACATTATGCTTTGGGGGTGTTTTTCTGCTAAGGGGACAGGACAACTTCACCACATCAAAGGGACGATGGACGGCGCCATGTACCGTCAAATCTCGGGTGAGAACCTCCTTCCCTCAGCCAGGGCATTGAAAATGGGTCGTGGATGAGTATTCCAGCATGACAATGACCCAAAACACACGGCCAAGGCAACAAAGGAGTGGCTCAAGAAGAAGCACATTCACGTCCTGGAGTGGCCTAGTCAGTCTCCAGACCTTAATCCAATAGAAAATCTGTGGAGGGAGCTGAAGGTTCGAGTTGCCAAACGTCAGCCTTGAAACCGTAATGACTTGGAGAAGATCTGCAAAGAGGAGTGGGACAAAATCCCTCCTGAGATGTGTGCAAACCTGGTGGCCAACTACAAGAAACGTCTGACCTCTGTGATTGCCAACAAGGGTTTTGCCACCAAGTACGAAGTCATGTTTTGCAGAGGGGTCAAATACTTATTTCCCTCATTAAAATGCAAATCAATTTATAACATTTTTGACATGCGTTTTTCTGGATTTTGTTGTTGTTATTCTGTCTCTCACTGTTCAAATAAACCTACCATTAAAATTATAGACTGATCATGTCTTTGTCAGTGGGCAAACGTACAAAATCAGCAGAGTATCAAATTATTTTTTCCCTCACTGTATATACACACTTAAAGGTATCAAGAGAGCAGAGGCAAAAAAACAGAGACTACAAAATGAATTCAGAAGACAGAATGGGAAGACTGAAAACTCTTAAAGTAAGTAGTAATAATGTGAATAATCAAATAACAGCACTGTTCCAAATGCTGAGCTTCAGCATGGAGTGCCAAGTCATTTTAGAGCAATATGCTAATGCATCCGTAAATCACATTGACAGGTCAACACTAACATAGTAAAATGGCTGGTACCTTCCAGGAGTCAAAGGCAAATTAGTTAAAAAATACAACTTGTTTATCCTTATCATGTGCTCATGCTCTCTGCTTGAGTGGGTAGTGAACTGTCGGTTGGTTGGTTGGTTGGTGTGTGTGTGTGTGTGTGTGTGTGTGCAGGCAAGTGAGTGTGTGTATGTGCGTGCAACGTGTGTGTGTGTGTGTGAGTACGGCTTGATCGTAGCTGTCAGAAGGAATAGAATCATGGCCACATGTTTAACGGTGCAACAAGTCCTGTTCAGAGCTGTACCAGTCAGGACAGCAGTTAGCTGGAGGAGATGAGATAACCAACAGACAGAGCTGTACCAGTCAGGACAGCAGTTAGCTAGAGGAGATGAGATAACCAACAGACAGAGCTGTACCAGTCAGGACAGCAGTTAGCTGGAGGAGATGAGATAACCAACAGACAGAGCTGTACCAGTCAGGACAGCAGTTAGCTGGAGGAGATGAGATAACCAACAGACAGAGCTGTACCAGTCAGGACAGCAGTTAGCTGGAGGAGATGAGATAACCAACAGACAGAGCTGTACCAGTCAAGACAGCAGTTAGCTGGAGGAGATGAGATAACCAACAGACAGAGCTGTACCAGTCAGGACAGCAGTTAGCTGGAGGAGATGAGATAACCAACAGACAGAGCTGTACCAGTCAGGACAGCAGTTAGCTAGAGGAGATGAGATAACCAACAGACAGAGCTGTACCAGTCAGGACAGCAGTTAGCTGGAGGAGATGAGATAACCAACAGACAGAGCTGTACCGGTCAGGACAGCAGTTAGCTGGAGGAGATGAGATAACCAACAGACAGAGCTGTACCAGTCAGGACAGCAGTTAGCTGGAGGAGATGAGATAACCAACAGACAGAGCTGTACCAGTCAGGACAGCAGTTAGCTGGAGGAGATGAGATAACCAACAGACAGAGCTGTACCAGTCAGGACAGCAGTTAGCTGGAGGAGATGAGATAACCAACAGACAGAGCTGTACCAGTCAGGACAGCAGTTAGCTGGAGGAGATGAGATAACCAACAGACAGAGCTGTACCAGTCAGGACAGCAGTTAGCTGGAGGAGATGAGATAACCAACAGACAGAGCTGTACCAGTCAGGACAGCAGTTAGCTGGAGGAGATGAGATAACCAACAGACAGAGCTGTCCCAGTCAGGACAGCAGTTAGCTGGAGGAGATGAGATAACCAACAGACAGAGCTGTACCAGTCAGGACAGCAGTTAGCTAGAGGAGATGAGATAACCAACAGACAGAGCTGTACCAGTCAGGACAGCAGTTAGCTGGAGGAGATGAGATAACCAACAGACAGAGCTGTACCAGTCAGGACAGCAGTTAGCTGGAGGAGATGAGATAACCAACAGACAGAGCTGTACCAGTCAGGACAGCAGTTAGCTGGAGGAGATGAGATAACCAACAGACAGAGCTGTACCAGTCAGGACAGCAGTTAGCTGGAGGAGATGAGATAACCAACAGACAGAGCTGTACCAGTCAGGACAGCAGTTAGCTGGAGGAGATGAGATAACCAACAGACAGAGCTGTACCGGTCAGGACAGCAGTTAGCTGGAGGAGATGAGATAACCAACAGACAGAGCTGTACCGGTCAGGACAGCAGTTAGCTGGAGGAGATGAGATAACCAACAGACAGAGCTGTACCAGTCAGGACAGCAGTTAGCTGGAGGAGATGAGATAACCAACAGACAGAGCTGTACCAGTCAGGACAGCAGTTAGCTGGAGGAGATGAGATAACCAACAGACAGAGCTGTACCGGTCAGGACAGCAGTTAGCTGGAGGAGATGAGATAACCAACAGACAGAGCTGTACCGGTCAGGACAGCAGTTAGCTGGAGGAGATGAGATAACCAACAGACAGAGCTGTACCGGTCAGGACAGCAGTTAGCTGGAGGAGATGAGATAACCAACAGACAGAGCTGTACCAGTCAGGACAGCAGTTAGCTGGAGGAGATGAGATAACCAACAGACAGAGCTGTACCAGTCAGGACAGCAGTTAGCTGGAGGAGATGAGATAACCAACAGACAGAGCTGTACCAGTCAGGACAGCAGTTAGCTGGAGGAGATGAGATAACCAACAGACAGAGCTGTACCAGTCAGGACAGCAGTTAGCTGGAGGAGATGAGATAACCAACAGACAGAGCTGTACCAGTCAGGACAGCAGTTAGCTAGAGGAGATGAGATAACCAACAGACAGAGCTGTACCAGTCAGGACAGCAGTTAGCTGGAGGAGATGAGATAACCAACAGACAGAGCTGTACCAGTCAGGACAGCAGTTAGCTGGAGGAGATGAGATAACCAACAGACAGAGCTGTACCAGTCAGGACAGCAGTTAGCTGGAGGAGATGAGATAACCAACAGACAGAGCTGTACCAGTCAGGACAGCAGTTAGCTGGAGGAGATGAGATAACCAACAGACAGAGCTGTACCAGTCAGGACAGCAGTTAGCTGGAGGAGATGAGATAACCAACAGACAGAGCTGTACCGGTCAGGACAGCAGTTAGCTGGAGGAGATGAGATAACCAGAGGCTGAGGGTTTTAACATGGCATCCCAAATGGCATCATGTTCCTTATGGGCCTGGTCAAAAATAGTGCACTATATAGGAATAGGGTGCCTTTCGAGATACAGCCAGGGAAGCATGTTAGTGTGGTGTTTTGGATTCTACCCCCCACAGGGAAGAGAGACTGACCAATTAAATTTGAATAGATAGGCTCCCACATTCCTTAACCACAGGCACCACAGGGTTTCACACACTGAGCCACGTACTGTGGGAATCACTGACCTTTGACCTTTTAAAGCTCCTAGAGACGTAGGCTAGCTACTGCGGAGGAGGGTTAAGAACAGCATAAGAGGGTCTCGTTCTATTTAATTGGGCATTTCAACAGCTAGAATGGTCTGTTTCGTCCTGTTTTAAACAGTAGAAGAGCGTCTCATTCTTGCGGGAAATAACAGGGCCAACTGTCATTTAGGATTAAAGCCTTTTAAATTAGCTTGGTGTACCTTATCTCTGTAAAGACTGGATCAATACCACACTCCGCTTAAAGAGATGCTCCGGTACTTTTGTGTACTTTTTTAGCCAGTAGTTCTGAAAGTAGCGACCACGAGCCAATAGTGGTCCCCGAAAATTGGGTACTACATCACATACTGTACGTGCACCACGTCATTCCTCTCTCCCTCCTGCTCTGCTGTGCCTGCATGATGTGCATCTTGCTACTTTATCTTGCTACTTTATCCTATCCCAGGTATTAAGAAATACCTGGGATAGGATAAAGTAATCCTTCTACCCCCCTTTACTCCAACCCCCCACCCCCCACCCCAAAAAACAACAACATTGTAAAGTGGTTATCCCACTGGCTATAAGGTGAATGCACCTATTTGTAAGTCGCTCTGGATAAGAGCGTCTGCTAAATGACGTAAATGTAAATGTAGCTGTCACTCAAATGGTCGAAGGGCTGAAGCTCATTGGTTGAACTCGAATTGCTAGGGGGCTGGCCCATGTGGGGGGAAATGTAGGGAAATAGCGCAGCAGACCTTCCAGAAAAAACAGTCGCTTTCAAACTAGGGATTTCGTGGCTAATTGAGGTAAGACAGTAAGTCTGCTCGTACGTGTAGACTAGGAATGGGCAAATCTGAATTCCTCATGAGGGGCTGCAGTTGTCCCCCCCCTCCCAGCACAGAGACAGACAGACAGATGGACATTTCAGATGATTTATAGAGACACAGCATGGGGATTAGTCATCTCACTGACAATACACACACTGACAACACACACACACACTGACAACACACACACACACTGACAACACACACACACACACACAGATGCACGCACACACAGATGCACGCACACACAGATACACGCACACACACACACACACACACACACACACACACACACATTAAGAGGGGCTAGACAGCACCCACCTCCCTAATCTCCATGGCTGCATCATGGCTTCAGGACACGGTTCATACATTAACACCACCAGACAGCTACAGGCATAAGGCAGGAAGCAACTAGCTACAGAAGACAGACAATGAGCTTCGTCCCCAATGGCACCCCTATTCCATATTTAGTGCACTACTTCTATGAGCTCTGGTCAAAAGTATTGCACCAAAAAGGCAAATGGGTGCCATTTGGGATGCAGACAATAACATTTACAGGGACAGCCATTAATGAGAGATCATTTTAACAGGACCTGAGTGTAATGGCTCCACTAGGACCTGAGTGTAATGGCTGCCACTAGGACCTGAGTGTAATGGCTCCACTAGGACCTGAGTGTAATGGCTGCCACTAGGACCTGAGTGTAATGGCTGCCACTAGGACCTGAGTGTAATGGCTGCCACTAGGACCTGAGTGTAATGGCTGCCACTAGGACCTGAGTGTAATGGCTGCCACTAGGACCTGAGTGTAATGGCTCCACTAGGACCTGAGTGTAATGGCTCCACTAGGACCTGAGTGTAATGGCTGCCACTAGGACCTGAGTGTAATGGCTGCCACTAGGACCTGAGTGTAATGGCTGCCACTAGGAGCTGAGTGTAATGGCTCCACTAGGACCTGAGTGTAATGGCTGCCACTAGGACCTGAGTGTAATGGCTGCCACTAGGACCTGAGTGTAATGGCTGCCACTAGGACCTGAGTGTAATGGCTGCCACTAGGACCTGAGTGTAATGGCTGCCACTAGGACCTGAGTGTAATGGCTGCCACTAGGACCTGAGTGTAATGGCTGCCACTAGGACCTGAGTGTAATGGCTGCCACTAGGACCTGAGTGTAATGGCTCCACTAGGTGGGTGGTTTACTGCTGGCTCTGCCCACTTCTAATGTCCCCTGTCACTGGAGCTCAGCTCTGAGGGGGTAAATCCCACATCACTATGGTACTGTAGATGATGGTATCTGGACTTCATAGGATTTATGCTTTTTGTTTTGGGTTGTGGACTGGGCTGTGTGTCCGGAGTCAGAACACTTTTCAAAGGCTGCATCCCAAATGGCACCCTATTTCCTATGTAGTGCACTACTTTTGACCAGGGCCCATAGTGCACCATATTGGGAATAGGGCGCCATATTGGGATGCATCTCTGGTCTCCAGGCCTCTAAAGATGCATGTATCTGTTGGGTATTAGCCTAGGATATGCCTCCCCCCAAGTGAATGAACTACGTCCCTAATGACATCCTATTTCCTATATAGTGCACTGCATTTGACCATTTGAGACACAAACATGGACTCTTTTTCAGAATGATTATTATTTTGAACTGATGCCACATTGTTGAAGAAGAAAGCTTGTTTATGGCAACTGCAATATCACTTTCACGCTTAGGATTTTCAATTAATTCCAAAGCAATAATTTTCTATTAGAAATAATCATATAATTTGGATAATAACTTTTGATGTTATTTTGTTCTGCGTGGTCTGGAATGGGTTGGAACCCAGCTTTAGAAGCAGAGGCCTGAAATGAGATGGAAACTTTCGAGCAGAGCCACACGCAAACACACACACGCACACGAACACGCACACACACGCACACGAACACGCACACACATACCGGCTGTACTTTGAGCTGAGCAGTGGGCACATATTTCCCACCGTGACTAAGCCAATCTCATTTAAATTAGAAACTTGTTGTCAGCATGTCCTGTTGATTATTTCAGAGGGAAAAACGCTTGAACAGATTTATTTTGAAACAGGATTTCATCAGATAAGGAACACAACTCATGTCTAGCGCTAACTTCATTGGAGCAGTTTTCCAAAGGAAAGTGTCCAAATGAAAGTGAATATCAGAGGAAAGTAAAAGTAGTATTCTGTTCTCAAGCTAAATCGGAGACTACATGAATCCTCCTGAATGTAATCTGTTCTCAAGCTAAATCAGAGACTACATGAATCTTCCTGAATCGGAGACTACATGAATCTTCCTGAATGTAATCTGTTCTCAAGCTGAACCAGAGACTACATGAATCTTCCTGAATGTATTCTGTTCTCAAACTGAATCAGAGACTAGATGAATCTTCTTGAATGTAATCGGTTCTCAAACTGAATCAGAGACTACATGAATCTTCCTGAATGTATTCTGTTCTCAAGCTGAATCAGAGACGACATGATTCTTCCTGAATCAGAGACTACATGATTCCCAAGAAGTCTGATGTGCCTCTGCATCTGACTAATAAATGTTTTGCTCCGGACACAAAAAGTAATATAAAGTATATGAGGTCCAGGATATCAAACGCAGTCAAAACATACTTTAACTGACTAGAACTGGACCAAGACGACAATATACATTAGCTCACTTCACAGGCAGACAAGAAAAATGACAACAAGACAGCTTGTCTGAAGCCTTTTCAGACGCTTCATTCTGTGGAAAGTCTGTAGAAAGACGTGCATGAAAGAAGCATCGAAACACGAAGAAGCACAGCAACACTTCCTCCTCTGGCTGCACCAACCTGACTGCCTGGACTACACACACTTGGATCACATTACAGGTTGTGGTTCCACTCCTTCTAAACTTCAGTTAGGAATAAGACTGGCAGCATGGCAGGGAGTGTGTGTGTGTGTGTGTTTCCACCCAGCCTACATCTGCATTGCTTGCTGTATGGGGTTTTAGGCTGGGTTTCTGTATAAGCACTTTGTGACATCTGCTGATGTAAAAAAAGGGCTTTATAAATACAATTTGATTGATTGGCCTAGCGCGGACAGCAGTAAGTCCTGGGAGTGAGCTGAGCAGCAGACAGTGTCTTTTGAAGGAGTGTGTCATCTGGCACTACCTGGGTAAGCTGCAGGGTTGTGTCCCAAATTACACCCTATTCCCTGGTACACTCTTAGAAAAAAAGGTGCTATCTAGAACCTAAAAGGGTTCTTCGGCTGTCCCCATAGGAGAACCCTTTGAAGAACCTTTGTTGGTTCAAGGCAAAGCTCTTTTGGTTTCAAGTAGAACTGTTTTGGGTTCCTTGTAGAACCCTTTCCACAGAGGGTTCTACATGGAACCCAAAATGGTTCTACATGGAACCCAAAATGGTTCTACCTGGAACCCAAAAGGGACTCTTTTATGGGGACAACCGACAAACCCTTTTGGAAATCATAAGGCTCTGGTCAAAAGTTGTGCACTGTATAGGGAATAGGATTCCATTTGGGACGCATCCCGGGTTTCTTAGTCTGTCAGAAGGGTTACATCAAAAGGCAAGAGGTACTCGGTACTCAAGCAGAGGGGAGACTAGGGCAGTTACGATGACCGTATTACCGCCACAACGGTGGTCACAAGTCATGACCGCAGTCAAATTCCACGTGACCGTTTAGTCACGGTAATTAGGCTTCTCCAAGTTCTGATGCCGCTGATGGTCATTAGTTGCCTACCAAACTTGCTAACTGCCTGGTACTCAGCACTCTATTGTCCCTCTAATCACTCTGACATCAATGCAAATGTTATCGAAAAACAAATCAAACACTTCATGAGAGCCCATGAGCTCATGTTGCGCAACATTTCTATAGGCTGTGCAATTGCGTGACAAAACTGATTTTTGATGGCCTCTATTAAAAAGAGGAGGATTCTAGCAGCTTTCTATAGGCTAGGTCTACTATATTTATATATTTATTTCTCAACTTTCCTAATATTTAGTACATTGCTTCTCTTTACAACAGGAGTATAGCCTACCTGGCTGGCATGAAAATGAACCACGGGAAAAGTGTCCTCCATTCGCTATTTAAGTGCATAGATGACATGTATTTTTTTCCCTGCCCCTGTTTCGAGACAGGTGCATGATAACGGTCCATTCTAAATCAAAACTAATTTCACAAATATATTATTTAGTAAAGGTAAAGACAAGATTAAATTAAGAATAGTCTGATGGGTGACAATATTATCACCTGTGAATGGTGTATTATCACCTGTGAATGGTGTATTATCACTTGTGAATGGTGTATTATCACCTGTGAATGGTGTATTATCACTTGTGAATGGTGTATTATCACCTGTGAATGGTGTATTATCACCTGTGAATGGTGTATTATCACTTGTGAATGGTGTATTATCACCTGTGAATGGTGTATTATCACCTGTGAATGGTGCATTATCACTTATGAATGGTGTATTATCACTTGTGAATGGTGTATTATCACTTGTGAATGATGTATTATCACTTGTGAATGGTGTATTATCACTTGTGAATGATGTATTATCACTTGTGAATGGTGTATTATCACTTGTGAATGGTGTATTATCACTTGTGAATGGTGTATTATCACCTGTGAATGGTGTATTATCACTTGTGAATGGTGTATTATCACCTGTGAATGGTGTATTATCACTTGTAAATGGTGTATTATCACCTGTGAATGGTGTATTATCACCTGTGAATGGTGTATTATCACCTGTGAATGGTGTATTATCACCTGTGAATGGTGTATTATCACCTGTGAATGATGCCCAGCGTGTGCAGTAAGGCAAGAAAGAGTGCATTCCTTTTTTTCAAATAATAGTGGCACACCTCATGTAGCCTAGCCCATAGGCCTATACAGTGCATTTGGAAAGTATTCAGACCCCTTGACTTTCCACGTTTTGTTACGTTACAGCCTTATTCTGAAATGGATTAAATAAATAAAAATCCTCATCGATCTACACACACTATCCTAATAGAGCGGAGAGAGCGAAGCCACTCAAGTACCGAAGTAAACTATAAAAATGGACGTTACACGCGACGTATCACATTTAACAAACCAAACATTCAAATAATGTTTTAGAAGGTAAAGTGAAAACCCAAACCGGTCCGTGCATCAATACCAGTATATCGTAAAATACGGTATACCGCCCTAGTAGGGAGGAATAGCGACTGCAGTGGTTCTGTTAGAGAAGTCAGTAGGGAGGAATAGCTACTGCAGTGGTTCTGTTAGAGAAGTCAGTAGGGAGGAATAGCTACTGTAGTGGTTCTGTTAGAGAAGTCAGTAGGGAGGAATAGCTACTGTAGTGGTTCTGTTAGAGAGAAGTCAGTAGGGAGGAATAGCTACTGCAGGGGTTCTGTTAGAGAAGTCAGTAGGGAGGAATAGCTACTGTAGTGGTTCTGTTAGAGAAGTCAGTAGGGAGGAATAGCTACTGTAGTGGTTCTGTTAGAGAAGTCAGTAGGGAGGAATAGCTACTGTAGTGGTTCTGTTAGAGAAGTCAGTAGGGAGGAATAGCTACTGTAGTGGTTCTGTTAGAGAAGTCAGTAGGGAGGAATAGCTACTGTAGTGGTTCTGTTAGAGAAGTCAGTAGGGAGGAATAGCTACTGTAGTGGTTCTGTTAGAGAGAAGTCAGTAGGGAGGAATAGCTACTGTAGTGGTTCTGTTAGAGAAGTCAGTAGGGAGGAATAGCTACTGTAGTGGTTCTGTTAGAGAAGTCAGTAGGGAGGAATAGCGACTGCAGGGGTTCTGTTAGAGAAGTCAGTAGGGAGGGATAGCTACTGTAGTGGTTCTGTTAGAGAAGTCAGTAGGGAGGAATAGCTACTGCAGTGGTTCTGTTACAGAGAAGTCAGTAGGGAGGAATAGCTACTGTAGTGGTTCTGTTAGAGAAGTCAGTAGGGAGGAATAGCTACTGCAGTGGTTCTGTTAGAGAAGTCAGTAGGGAGGAATAGCTACTGCAGTGGTTCTGTTAGAGAAGTCAGTAGGGAGGAATAGCTACTGTAGTGGTTCTGTTAGAGAAGTCAGTAGGGAGGAATAGCTACTGTAGTGGTTCTGTTAGAGAAGTCAGTAGGGAGGAATAGCTACTGTAGTGGTTATGTTAGAGAGAAGTCAGTAGGGAGGAATAGCTACTGTAGTGGTTCTGTTAGAGAAGTCAGTAGGGAGGAATAGCTACTGCAGTGGTTCTGTTAGAGAAGTCAGTAGGGAGGAATAGCTACTGTAGTGGTTCTGTTAGAGAAGTCAGTAGGGAGGAATAGCTACTGCAGTGGTTCTGTTAGAGAAGTCAGTAGGGAAAAAACCAAGTAGCTATAGGGGTCATTACCTAGGCAAACCATGTCCTTCAGTAGTAGGTAGCTGGTTGACAAACACTATTTAGGAGGGAAACGGTGAGGGCTTGAGACAGTGTTTGTCAGAGGAGGTCTGGAGAAAAATACTTAATGCACTTTTAAATCACTGGGTACTTAGTGTGTGATTTGTAGCTGTGTAGAGGTCATTATTACATTCAGAATGTATGCAGTGTTTACCAAGCGGGTAGGGCAGGTGTGAATTACTCTATCGTTGGCCAAAGGAAGGAAACCTTTGTCAAGTTTATATTTCATTGTTAATCTCATTTTCTCCTCACAAAATTCCATTAAAAAATATATTCTTACAGCACCCTCACCCTACTAGAATCTCCATCTCTCCTCCTCCACCTTCTCTTCTCCTCCTCCTCCTCCTCTCCTCCTCCACCTCCTCCTCTTCTCTTCCTCCACCTCCTCACACCTCCTTCTCTCCTCCTCCTTCTCTCCTCCACCTCCTCCTCCTCCTCCACCTCCACCTCCTTCTCTCCTCTACCTCCTCCTCCTCCTCCTCCTCCTCCACCTCCTTCTCTCCTCCTCCACCTCCTCCTCCACCTCCTCACACCTCCTTCTCGCCTCCTTCTCTCCTCCACCTCCTTCTTCTCTCCTCCACCTCCTCCTCCACCTCCTTCTCTCCTCCTTCAGTCCTCCTCCTCCTCCTCCTCCTCCTCCTCCTTCTCTCCTCCACCTCCTTCTTCTCTCCTCCTCCTCCTCCTCCTCACACCTCCTTCTCTCCTCCTCCTCCTCCTCCTCCTTCTCTCCTCCACCTCCTCCTCCTCCTCCTCCTTCTCTCCTCCTTCAGTCCTCCTCCACCTCCTCTGTTTATTCTGTTTACTGATGCAGAAAAAGGCTCAGCAATTCTCTGCAATGATAAAGTTAAATGAGAAGCCGTAAGAAAATAGATGGCCTCGTCAATGAATTATAATGCAGTATAACAATATAGGCCTGTCTTCACTGAATGCTGAGTTTCTGCTTTGTTTATCACAGACAGACAGACAGACAGACAGACAGAGACAGACAGAGACAGACAGAGACAGACAGAGACAGACAGACAGACAGACAGACAGACAGACAGACAGACAGACAGACAGACAGACAGACAGACAGACAGAGAGAGAGAGAGAGAGAGAGAGAGAGAGACTTTTCCAATACATTTTAAATGAATGTTATTGCAGAGGACTGCTCTCATAGTGTGGTCCGTGGATTGCATACTCCATCACACAGCTCTGTAAAGGCAGAGAGGCTACCACTCACCGGCACTAACTAACGGTAGCCTAGTAGTTATCCATCTGCCACTGTTGCATGACGTTGCTATCATTGGCTATGTTCTTTATGGGATAGATCTGCAGTGAAATGTAATGGCCAACTAATCAGTGGTATCAGCACCATGCACTGGAGCACCGTACACTCAACCCTCCACATCCTGAATCACAACTAAATCACGGTCAGTTGGGTTGGGCCCAGTTTTATGAGTAAAGGAAACTGGTCCTCTTCACACTTTAATGGAAAATAGCAGCTATGAATAGAAGCAGGTGTGACGAAGTGAGAGGTCAGCACATTTGGGAGGGCGTGTGTGTGTGCGCGTGTGTGTGTGTGACACAGAGAGAGGTCTCTTGTGACGAGGAAGCAGAGTGAGTCTCTCTAAAGGGGTTCGTCAGCAACCTGTGGGGTGGCGACAGTTTCCTCTCTCTTCTTCTGTCCCCTGTGTGTATGTGTGTGTGTCTGTGTGTGTGTTTACTGTATGTATGTATGTATGTGTGTGTACTGTGTGTGTGTGTGCGTGTGTGTGTGTGTGTACTGTGTGTGTACTGTGTGTGTGTGTGTGTACTGTGTGTGTATGTGTGTGTGTGTGTGTGTGTGTGTGTGTACTGTGTGTGTGTACTGTGTGTGTGTGTGTGTGTGTGTGTGTGTGTGTGTGTGTGTGTGTGTGTGTGTGTACTGTGTGTGTACTGTGTGTGTACTGTGTGTGTGTGTGTTAACTCAACAGTTACCAAAGACATCACAGGATAAGCCACAATCCATAAACCCCTTCCCCTGAAGACCCCAAAGGCCTGAATAACTGGAATACACCCAGAGAAAATATCCAACCATCCATAAATAAAACCACAACTCCATCCCACTGCTCAAACTAGACACACATTAAATAATAGCTAGGTTACTATAGGACAAACAGAAGGAAGGACTGTGACAACTGCCTAGATAAGGAAGGGGGATATAGTAGTCTATTAGAACATTTGGTGTATTTTTCACTTGTAGATGTTGGCGGTCTGTAAGACAACATTTGTCAGATGTCGTTTGGTTTTTGGCTCCAGAATGAGATCACCCTGACCACTAACTTCTAGAAACTTGCCCGTGAATTAGATGTGTCTTACCTAAACCATGTTAGCCATCGACGGTGTGACATGTGCTGTGGTTGAGAAGCAAGAGAGGGTACTTTGTGTGTCGATATCTCAATCGATTTGAAGTGCCTCACTCTGAAGCATGCATGGCCGATCACATCAGGATTGTCTCTTTTAACTAATGGCTTTCAGTCACTATTCTCCATGCATAATCTGTCCAAATATGGAGCCCGGTCTCATAGACTAGGCGTAACATAGTAAATGTAGATCCAGGACACTCAAATTAGTATGATATTTCACGTTTGGTATGGTTACATTAAGACAGATGGTTACTGAAGGCAAAAACTAAAGTAGGGTGGTTGGTCGGGGTGGATGGGTTGGCGTATAACGTGAACGTTTAGCAACCCAAAGGTTGTAAGTTCGAATCTTATCATGGACAACTTTGGCTTTTTAGCTAATTAGCAACTTTGTAACTACTTACTACTTTTTAGCTACTGTGCAACTAGGATGTTAGCTAACACTTCCCCTAACCCTAACCATTTAATCTAACTCCTAAACTTAACCCTAACCGCTAACCTATCTAACATTAGCCATCTAGCTAACTTAGCCACCTAGCTAGAATTCGTAACATATCATATGCTTTGCAAATTCGTAACATATAGTACGTTTAGCAAATTTGTTAAATATTGTACATTTTGTAAATTCGTAACATATAATACGATTTGTAATTCGTAACATATAATACGATTTGTAATTCGTAACATATCATACGAAATGGGTGATGGACAATCCACAAATTAACACATACCATACAAAACGTAACATATCATACTAAATGGAGTGTAGTATATTTTCGTACAGAATAATAAACAATGCTCTGAGACCAGGTTGAAATATGGCAAAGAAGAAGAAGAAGAAGACCTTGCATTTACAATTATTATAGATTTTTAGGAGTCAGCTTTAATATTGCAGATAGATTGTAACTTCCATCAATGTATTTGTCTGCATCACTTCCAATCCCCTTTTTTTTTGTCTATACATATAAATATATACACACACTACCATTCAAAAGTTTGGGGTCACTAGAAATGTCCTTGTTTTCGAAAGAAAAGCAAATTTTTTGTCCGTTAAAATAACATCAAATAGATCAGAAATAGAGTGTAGACATTGTTAATGTTGTAAATGGCTATTGTAGCTGGAAACGGCTGATTTTTAATGGAATATCTACATAGGCGTACAGAGGCCCATTATCAGCAACCATCAGTCCTGTGTTCCAATGGCACGTTGTGTTGCTAATGGCAATGGCACGTTGCGTGGCTAATCCAAGTTTATAATTTTAAAAGGCTAATTGATCATTACAAAACCCTTTTGCAATTATGTTAGCACAGCTGAAAACGGTTGTGCTGATTAAAGAAGCAATAAAAATGGCCTTCTTGAGACTAGTTGAGTATCTGGAGCATCAGCAATTGTGGGTTCGATTACAGGCTCAAAATGGCCAGAAACAAATAACTTTCTTCTGAAACTTGTCAGTCTATTCTTGTTCTGAGAAATGAAGGCTATTCCTTGCGAGAAATTGCCAAGAAACTGAAGATCTCGTACAACGCTGTGTACTACTCCCTTCACAGAACAGCGCAAACTGGCTCTAACCAGAATAGAAAGAGGAGTGGGAGGCCCCGGTGCACAACTGAGCAAGAGGACAAATACATTAGAGTGTCTAGTTTGAGAAACAGACGCCTCACAGGTCCTGAACTGGCAGCTTCATTAAATAGTACCCGCAAAACACCAGTCTCAACGTCAACAGTGAAGAGGCGACTCCGGGATGCTGACCTTCTAGGCAGAGTTGCAAAGAAAAAGCCATATCTCAGACTGCCCATCTTTTATTTTTATTGGCCAGTCTGCCTAGTAGGTCAGCATCCAGGAGTCGCCTCTTCACTGTTGACGTTGAGACTGGTGTTTTGCGGGTACTATTTAATTAAGCTGCCAGTTGAGGACCTGGAGGTGTGTTGGGTCATTGTCCTGTTGAAAAACAAATGATAGTCCCACTAAGCGCAAACCAGATGGGATGGCGTATTGCTGCAGAATGCTGTGGTAGCCATGCTAGTTAAGTGTGCCTTGAATTCTAAATAAATCACTGACAGTGTCACCAGCAAAGCATCCCCAAACCATAACACCTCCTCCTCCATGCTTCACGGTAGGAACCACACATGCAGTCTAATGTCCATTGCTTGTGTTTCTTGGCCCAAGCAAGTCTCTTCTTATTATTGGAGTCCTTTAGTAGTGGTTTCTTTGCAGCAATTCGACCATGAAGGCCTGATTCACGAAGTCTCCTCTGAACAGTTGATGTTGAGCTGTGTCTGTTACTTGAACTCTGTGAAGCATTTATTTGGGCTGCAATTTCTGAGGCTGGTAACTCTAATGAACTTATCCTCTGCTGCAGAGGTAACTCTGGGTCTTCCTTTCCTGTGGCGGTCCTCATGAGAGCCAGTTTCATCATAGCGCTTCGTGGTTTTTGCGACTGCACTTGAAGAAAATGTCAAAGTTCTTGACATTTTCCGTATTGACTGACCTTCATGTCTTAAAGTAATGATGGACTGACGTTTCTCTTTGCTTATTTGAACAGTTTTTGCCAAATAGGGCTATCTTCTGTATACCACCCCTACCTTGTCACAACACAACTGATTGGCTCAAATGCATTAAGAAGGAAAGAAATTCCGCAAATGAACTTTTAACAAGGCACAGTTGTTAACTGAAATGCTTTCCAGGTGACTACCTCATGAAGTTGGTTGAGAGAATGCCAAGAATATGCAAAGCTGTCATCAAGGCAAATGGTGGCTACTTTGAAGAATCTCAAATAAATAATATATTTTGATTTGTTTAACACTTCTTTGGTTACTACATGATTCCATATGTGTTATTTCATAGTTTTGATGTCTTCACTATTATTCTACAATGTAGAAAATAGTAAAAATAAAGAAAAACCTTTGAATGAGTAGGTGTGTCCAAACCTTTGACTGGTAGTGTATATATATTTTTAAATATATTTTCCATTATTATTTTCCCCTAACCCTACCTCCCCTAATTGGAGTAAACTAATGGACAACAACACATAGGCTTCTACTTCCAACGTATACATACTGTATAGGCCTGTTGCATTATGATTAGCCTCACCAGACAGACAGATGGAAGTCAGTCGGATAAATGGTTGTTGTGAGGTAATGCATTTTGAACATTGCTGACACTGGCTGGGCTGTAGAGGGATGGAAGTACACAGGACTGATGAATAGCCACTAGAAGTACGATTAAAGCTGCCTGCCTTAATCTGTATTGTTGTATTTCCTCCACCAACGTCCTACAGGGCATCTGGCATTATTCAAACTGCAGAAAAACTCAATGAACTGTCAGAGCAGACAAATTAAACAACACCTTTGATAATCTTCAAGGGGCTACTTGTCTGCAGGAATAATACATTTCAGACTCATGGCTACAACCAGTATTAGGCCTGCAACTGAGCAGATAGATGACGGTCACTTCAACAGTTTGACATTTCGTTAACCAACCTGTTTTGCTTATTTGCATCGATCAAAAACTATTATAAAATGACGGATTGCTCCATCACAAATAGACTGTTTGTTAAAATCTAAAGGTCAAACTTATCAGGTCTGAGAGTTTGTGAGAAGGGCTTTAGTTCATAACTCCAGGATTAGCTCACTAGTCACCACATACACACAGCCAAGCTCATTATCAGCAGGCAGTATCCAGCAAACAGCAGGCACTTTGTCTCGCTAAAACAGCCTCACACTTCCTAGTCACACTTCCCGCTACGACCTCACTCACAACAAATAAGAGTGCTGTACCACTCAGAATCATGCTCCTAGGAGCAACACCACACCATGGATCCGTCCCAAATGGCACCCCATTCTCTATATAGTGCACTACTTTTGACCAGGACCCTCAAGGCTCTGGTCAAAAGTAGTGCACTATATAGGAAATAGGGTGCCATTTGGGATGCATTCTTAACGCTATTAACTAACTAAGCCCTCTTTGTATTTCAACATGTATTAGGAGGCTTGGAAGGCAGAAATACCATAAGACTGGTATCATGAGCACTCGTTGCTTCACTCCTTATCACCAGTATGCTGGTCAACCTATTTACTTTCCTCCTGTCATGGTCTTTTCACCTTCCCTGATAGTATCATCAGATCAGACAGCCATTCATAAGATTTTAAAGAGGACATCTAATATTTATAAGAAAGGTCTTAATGACTTCATTGACAATCTGGGATTGGTACATCCATTTCTGGACTTTTTAATTAATGATATATAGCCATTGAAGAATAGAACATAAATGCTCATGAGCTTAGAACATCTTTTTTAATCCACCATAACCCACAGAGCCCTACATTGGCACTGGTCAAAAGTAGTGCACTATGTAGGGAATAAGGATATATCCTGACACTGTCCATGCCTTTACCAACGCTGTACCCTTCAGCTTCATCCATGTGGACTGCTTCTACTATACTACTGGACTGGAACTCAGTCTGTTCTACTATACTACTGGACTGGGCCTCAGTCTGTTCTACTATACTACTGGACTGGGCCTCAGTCTGTTCTACTATACTACTGGACTGGGCCTCAGTCTGTTCTACTATACTACTGGACCTCAGTCTGTTCTACTATACTACTGGACTGGGCCTCAGTCTGTTCTACTATACTACTGGACTGGGCCTCAGTCTGTTCTACTATACTACTGGACCTCAGTCTGTTCTACTATACTACTGGACTGGGCCTCAGTCTGCTACTATACTGGACCTCAGTCTGTTCTACTATACTACTGGACTGGGCCTCAGTCTGTTCTACTATACTACTGGACTGGGCCTCAGTCTGTTCTACTATACTACTGGACTGGGCCTCAGTCTGTTCTACTATACTACTGGACTGGACCTCAGTCTGTTCTACTATACTACTGGACTGGGCCTCAGTCTGTTCTACTATACTACTGGACTGGGCCTCAGTCTGTTCTACTATACTACTGGACTGGACCTCAGTCTGTTCTACTATACTACTGGACTGGACCTCAGTCTGTTCTACTATACTACTGGACCTCAGTCTGTTCTACTATACTACTGGACTGGGCCTCAGTCTGTTCTACTATACTACTGGACTGGGCCTCAGTCTGTTCTACTATACTACTGGACTGGACCTCAGTCTGTTCTACTATACTACTGGACTGGACCTCAGTCTGTTCTACTATACTACTGGACCTCAGTCTGTTCTACTATACTACTGGACTGGGCCTCAGTCTGTTCTACTATACTACTGGACTGGGCCTCAGTCTGTTCTACTATACTACTGGACTGGGCCTCAGTCTGTTCTACTATACTACTGGACTGGGCCTCAGTCTGTTCTACTATACTACTGGACCTCAGTCTGTTCTACTATACTACTGGACTGGGCCTCAGTCTGTTCTACTATACTACCGGACTGGGCCTCAGTCTGTTCTACTATACTACTGGACTGGGCCTCAGTCTGTTCTACTATACTACTGGACTGGGCCTCAGTCTGTTCTACTATACTACTGGACTGGACCTCAGTCTGTTCTACTATACTACTGGACTGGACCTCAGTCTGTTCTACTATACTACTGGACTGGGCCTCAGTCTGTTCTACTATACTACTGGACTGGGCCTCAGTCTGTTCTACTATACTACTGGACTGGGCCTCAGTCTGTTCTACTATACTACTGGACTGGGCCTCAGTCTGTTCTACTATACTACTGGACTGGGCCTCAGTCTGTTCTACTATACTACTGGACTGGGCCTCAGTCTGTTCTACTATACTACTGGACTGGGCCTCAGTCTGTTCTACTACACTACTGGACTGGGCCTCAGTCTGTTCTACTATACTACTGGACCTCAGTCTGTTCTACTATACTACTGGACTGGGCCTCAGTCTGTTCTACTATACTACTGGACTGGGCCTCAGTCTGTTCTACTATACTACTGGACTGGACCTCAGTCTGTTCTACTATACTACTGGACTGGGCCTCAGTCTGTTCTACTATACTACTGGACTGGGCCTCAGTCTGTTCTACTATACTACTGGACTGGGCCTCAGTCTGTTCTACTATACTACTGGGCCTCAGTCTGTTCTACTATACTACTGGACTGGGCCTCAGTCTGTTCTACTATACTACTGGACTGGGCCTCAGTCTGTTCTACTATACTACTGGACTGGACCTCAGTCTGTTCTACTATACTACTGGGCCTCAGTCTGTTCTACTATACTACTGGACTGGGCCTCAGTCTGTTCTACTATACTACTGGACCTCAGTCTGTTCTACTATACTACTGGACTGGGCCTCAGTCTGTTCTACTATACTGGGCCTCAGTCTGTTCTTCTATACTACTGGGCATCAGTCTGTTCTACTATACTACTGGACTGGGCCTCAGTCTGTTCTACTATACTACTGGACTGGGCCTCAGTCTGTTCTACTATACTACTGGACTGGGCCTCAGTCTGTTCTACTATACTACTGGACTGGACCTCAGTCTGTTCTACTATACTACTGGACTGGGCCTCAGTCTGTTCTACTATACTACTGGACTGGGCCTCAGTCTGTTCTACTATACTACTGGACTGGGCCTCAGTCTGTTCTACTATACTACTGGACTGGGCCTCAGTCTGTTCTACTATACTACTGGACTGGGCCTCAGTCTGTTCTACTATACTACTGGACTGGGCCTCAGTCTGTTCTACTATACTACTGGACTGGGCCTCAGTCTGTTCTACTATACTACTGGACTGGGCCTCAGTCTGTTCTACTATACTACTGGACTGGGCCTCAGTCTGTTCTACTATACTACTGGACTGGGCCTCAGTCTGTTCTACTATACTACTGGACTGGGCCTCAGTCTGTTCTACTATACTACTGGACTGGGCCTCAGTCTGTTCTACTATACTACTGGACTGGGCCTCAGTCTGTTCTACTATACTACTGGACTGGGCCTCAGTCTGTTCTACTATACTACTGGACTGGGCCTCAGTCTGTTCTACTATACTACTGGACTGGGCCTCAGTCTGTTCTACTATACTACTGGACTGGGCCTCAGTCTGTTCTACTATACTACTGGACTGGGCCTCAGTCTGTTCTACTATACTACTGGACTGGGCCTCAGTCTGTTCTACTATACTACTGGACCTCAGTCTGTTCTACTATACTACTGGCCTGGGCCGCAGTCTGTTCTACTATACTACTGGACTGGGCCTCAGTCTGTTCTACTATACTACTGGACTGGGCCTCAGTCTGTTCTACTATACTACTGGACTGGGCCTCAGTCTGTTCTACTATACTACTGGACTGGGCCTCAGTCTGTTCTACTATACTACTGGACTGGGCCTCAGTCTGTTCTACTATACTACTGGACTGGGCCTCAGTCTGTTCTACTATACTACTGGACTGGGCCTCAGTCTGTTCTTCTATACTACTGGACTGGGCCTCAGTCTGTTCTTCTATACTATTGGACTAATATACCCAGAGGACCTAGAGGAAAATGCCTACAGTATCTACAGTATCTGCAGTATCTACAGCATCACAGTATCTACAGTATCTGCAGTATATTCACTCAATTGTTGAGCACACAATTCTAATTAATGTTACAGTATATGAATTGAAGATAAAAGCATTGCCTGACTAACATTAGCTCAGTTCTCCTATATTATTGAGAACATCATAGACTATTTATTTTTGATACGCTAAAAGAGACAACTTCTTCTGCAAGTTTCCCCATCTCCTCATCTGTGTCCCAAATGGCACCCTATTCCTTACATAGTGTACTACTTTTAACCAGAGACCAATGGGTGGACTTTACAGGTAATAGGATTCCATTTGGGATGCTAAGGGTGTGTTCTTCAAAGAGAGAAAAAGTCCATTCTGAATCGCGATTCTGAATGCTAAAAACACATCCCATCCTTCCTCCAAACACTGAATACGAGCGTCATCATATTTGGTCCAACACAATAACTGACTTATAGGGTGGATAACTCTAAGGTTATGGAGGGTTTGTGTGTGTGTGTGTGTGTGTGTGTGTGTGTATTTGCGTGCCTGATGTGTGTGTGTGTGTGTGTGCTCGTGCGTGTGGCAGTTTTAGTCCACAACAGCACATCAAAGAGAATGGGGCTGGGGGAATGTGTCTTGTCAGGTTGGGCCCCTCTCATTCCCCTTCCCATCCTGTCCCTTGGAGCTCTTCCTTTAACACGTCGAGTGGCTGCTCTCCTCTCTCTCTCTCTGCTTCTCTGCTGCCTCTCAATAATTCAGGAACTAAATATTTCATAACATCACTCTCTCGTGAGGGTTTGGAGTTATCCGCTCTCCCGTTTGATAACGCATGTAATTGATTTGTTGCTACAAATGAATGAATGACCACTCCATCGGAAAACATCCACTAGGAGTTAGGTCACAGAACAAAGAGAATTGAATATATAATTTAATGTTAGATTGTCTCTTCTGAATTGATATAGTAGAGGGTCTCTATATAGACATTATAACATACTATAATTTAGGTGATGAACAGAAATAACTGTAGCTCAGCTGGTAGAGCACGGCGCTTGTAACGCCAAGGTAGTGGGTTCGATCCCCGGGACCACCCATACACAAAAATGTATGCACGCATGACTGTAAGTCGCTTTGGATAAAAGCGTCTGCTAAATGGCATATTATTATTAAATATAGGTCTGCATACTATTTCTGTTCATGAGTACAGAGTAGTACTCTACTCTACACTCATTAAAAGAAATTGTACTCTAAAGCCAGAAACGACAGAACAAATAATGCAACAAATATTGTGGTTAAACTCTTTTTTTTTTTTGACAAAATGTTTGAAAAAGGTATAATCTTCATAAATGATATCATCGGTAGGACTGGTGGAGTTATGTCGCACATGCAGCTAACAAAAACATATGGAAATGTCTGCTCTACCCAAAATTACAACCAAATAATTGCAGCATTACTGCAAAAATGGAAGAGGAAAGTGGAAGGGGGAAAAAGTAAGGAACTTGTCTGTCGGCCCTGCATTAAAGAACATAATTGGTTAAAGAAAATTGTGATAAATAAAAAAGTATACCAGTTTCATTTAAGGACCAAAGGATTGACAGCCGTCTCATATAGATTGCAAAATAGTTGGGAAGAGATTTTTGACGTACCGATTCCATGACATAGTGTTTATGAACTGACACGCAAAACGACGCCGGATTCAAAACTTAGAATTTTACAATGTAAATTACTATATAAAATTATTGCTACCAATAGAATGTTATTTATATGGGGGATACAATCTTCCCAGCTCTGCAGATTTTCCTGCGAAGAGACAGAATCATTAGATCATTTGTTTTGGTACTGTCCATTTGTAGCTTGTTTTTGGACACAGGTCCAGGAATGGCTAAAGGATTGCAATATTTACCTGGAGCTATCCCTGCAGATTGCATTACTGGGTGATCTGAAAAGTCATAGTCAATCGATCAATAATATAATAATACTTTTAGCAAAAATGTTTATTTTCAATTTACAATCTGTAGAAACAATGAGAATAGAAAGGTTCAGAACTTTTGTAAAACATCACAGTACGGTTGAAATATATATGGCAAATAGAAATCCAATATGGATGGTGTTAAGAGATAGATGGGTGGTATTGAATGGAGTTGAAGGATGGGACTAATAACAACAAATAACAACAACAAGACAACTAATAATGTAAAGCATACTGTGTCCATAATAAGTATATAGGTTGTATGTTGGGAGCTTTTGTGAAAGAGCACAGTTAGAAAGAAATGGCATATAGAAGCAAACCGGATGGACATCATGAAAATGATCGGAGAGGTTGAGGGTAGAGGAAGTTCAGGAGTAAAAACAAACAAAATAGAATTATTGTAAAATTGACTGTGTCCATAAAATGTATATAGTATGTATAAGCTGGAAGTAGAGGCCAAAGCATTGTTGTTCACTAGTTTACTCCAATTAGGGAAGGGGTGGTGGGGTTGGAAAGTAATAAAGGGAAATATATATTATATATATATATATATATTTTATTTTTTTTAAAGAGAAGAGGGGTCATTTCAGCTGTCCCCAAAATCCACTGTCCTTCTTCCTTCTCCATTGGAAGTTGAAATGGCTGAAACACTACATGGTCTGAGAAACTGTTCTTTAAAACGGGTCTAAAATCTAAAAATGAGAGGAAATGTAGAGAGGCCTAACGCCTATGGGGAATAATGACTGGCACCATGCATGAATATGAATATTTTACTGAAATGTCCTTGAAACAGTCAGAAATATTGCACTTCTTACAACTCCTTATATTGTCCAAGTTAGAAACTGTCTGGAACTGAATTGAACAATCAACAATTCATACAATAGGCTATTACTTTACAAGGATTTTGGAGAAAATCACTTTCAAACAAATTTGAGAGAAAAAAAAAACCCTACCCAGTCCCCTAATAAATGGCAGTAGAGAAGATTACAGCTGACTCCCGACTGTAGAGGACTGAAGCACATTGTCAGACTCATGTCTGTGTAATGTTATCCTTTATCCTTGAGCACAGAGACATTCTACCACAGATTGGGCAAGTGTCCCAAATAGCACCCTATTGCCCTTCCAGGCCCTGGTCAAAATTACTGCACTATAGAAAATAGGGTACAACTTGGGACAGGCAGACAGAGAGGAGGGGCTGGTGAAGTGTGGAGCAGAGCAGTACATTTACATTTTAGTCATTTAGCAGACGTTCTTATCCAGAGCGACTTACAGTTAGTGAATACATATATATATTTTTTTATTTTATTTTTTATACTGGCTCCCCGTGGGAATCGAACCCACAACCCTGGCATTGCAAACGCCATGCTCTATCAACTGAGCTACATCCCTGCCGGCCATTCCATCCCATCCCCTACCCTGGACGACGCTGGGCCAATTGTGCGCCGCCCCATGAGTCTCCCGGTCGCGGCCGGCTGCGACAGAGCCTGGATTCGAACCAGGATCTCTAGTGACACAGTTAGCACTGCGATGCAGTGCCTTAGACCACTGCGCCACTCAGGAGCAGTGCGCCACTCAGTACACCGCAATACTACAGTTGGGCTATTTCACTATACAGTATAAAAAGTGTGTGTGTGAATTACAGTTGCAGTTGGGCTATTTCATGATACAGTATAAAGTGTGTGTGTGTGTGTGTGGTGATCCTGAGGATCATTGTGTGTAGAGAGAGGACACTGGATGATGTGGACGGGGGGTACCATTCATTTTTTCATTCATTCATTCATTCATTCATTCATTCATTCATTCATTCATTCATTCGTTCATGCATTCATTCATTCATTAGATCGGGGGTACCATTCATCCTAGTGCAACAGAGAGAATAGAGGGGGCCTGAAGGCACTTAAGTAGAGCTATTTGGTGCCAACAATGGGATGTTGCATACACATGTATACAGGAAATAAATAAAAAATATACAGGAAATGCAGACTTGTAGTGCTTCTGAATTGTTTCATTTCCGCTTTAAAAATGTCAGACTTCATTTGTCCTAACAAAACATTTCCGTTAATTATAATCTACACAATAATTCACATTTCCTGTTCCTGCAGGATAATTTTCCTGCTGTGAAAAACGGGTCAAATGAAGATCTAACACCTGTAACACACACACACACACACACACACACACACACACACACACACACACACACACACACACACACACACACACACACACACACACACACACACTCTGTCACGATCATTATGGGATGAAGACACGGACCAAGGCGCAGCGTGATAAGCGTACATTTTTATTTAGTACACACCACGAACAAAACAACAAACCAAAACGATACGTGAAGTCCTAGGTTAATACAAAACAAACCTTACGGAACATGATCCCACAATTAACTGGTGCAAAACAGGCTGCCTAAGTATGGTCCCCAATCAGAGACAACGAGCTACAGCTGCCTCTGATTGGGAACCACCCTGGCCAAACATAGATCTAAACGATCTAGAAAAAAAAAATAACTAGAAAACGAAACAATAGAAAATCCACACCCTGGCTCAACATTTAAGAGTCCCCAGAGCCAGGGCGTGACACACACGTACAAGCAGTAAACTTAACCTTAGGGTGAGCTTAAGGAAAGTATACCGTCTGATGTTAAAATCCTATTCCTTCAATTTCAGCAAATTAACTTTAAACCCCTTTGCTTAAATCACAACTCCACTCAGTCCCCTGACACTGGTACAAGTGACTATGACCAGACTGCCATTGACCCACTGAGCTGTCTTAACAATCACAACGTGTATAAAAACCACACCAGAACATTCAACACAATGTAATAAATGGATTTCAAAATGGAGTTGCAATGTAACTTTGTTTTATAAACGGTTGGTGGAAATTGAGGGGCATCTATTTTTTAAAACTTGTGTCCCATTTCTTTAAACGTGTTAGTTTTTTTTTTTTTCAATCACTTTGGTGCATTTTTCACAAGTATGTGGTGCATTTTCACAGCTGTAAGCACAAAAAATCAAAACGGACCGTCAAAATGGCTCATGTTTCAAAACTATAAGCACATTTTGAATTGACTGAACAATCAAATTCACAGTCACTTGTTCACTGAACCAAATCAATATTCACTTTACTTTGATATGATTTCTTTGTAATTTGTTCAAATAAACAATGAACTATCACTTCATAAAACTGCTCAGGACTGCTAACTACTGAACCAAAATCAGATGACCTGGCCTCCACAATCACCCGACCTCAACCCAATTGAGATGGTTTGGGATTAATTGGACCGCAGAGTGAAGGAAAAGCAGCCAACAAGTGCTCAGCATATGTGGGAACTCCTTCAAGACTGTTGAAAAAGCATTCCTCATGAAGCTGGTTGAGAGAATGCCAAGAGTGTGCAAAGCTGTCATCAAGGCAAAAGGTTGGCTACTTTGAATAATCTTTATCTTTGTTTAACACATTTTTGGTTACTACATGATTCCATATGTGTTATTTCATAGTTGTGAGGTCTTCACTATTATTCTACACTGTAGAAAATAGTAAAAAAATAAAGAAAAACCCTGGAATTAGTAGGTGTGTCTAAACGTTTGACTGGTACTGTACATCCAATCTGTTAGTAATTGGATTTATTGCACCCATTACCGAGATGCTTTTTCTAGTTTAGATGATTGAGGTAGTCTCAGTATTCAATCTTCCCCTACCCTGGCAGTCATTCTGAATGCAGTTTGCAGGTGATTAACAATTCCACTTGTTGGATATCTACACTCTGTCTGGATTCCAATAGGAATTACACATCACTTTGCAAGCCAGCATAATGTGACTTGCAGGCCTGATGTGGCCAGTAAACCAGGAGTTTCCTAACACCACTGTGTTAAGGTATAACTAGACCCTCAAAGAAAGGCCTTATGATAGACTGTTCTAGGAAGAACCTTTTAGAACCTTTTAGATTATAAAATGGTTATAGGCAGAACCCTTCATAGGAGGGTTCTAGGTAGAAACATATATGCAGATTTGTTTTTTAAGAACCCTGCAAAGGGTTCTACCCAGCACCAAAAAAGGGTTCCACTATGGGGACAAACCGACGAACCCTGTATGGTTCTACTTAGCACCTTATTTTCTAAGAGTGTAGAGGAGAAGAGGGTAGAGAAGGGGAGAGGAGAGGAGAGGAGAGGAGAGAAGGGTGCATCCTTTCAGTGAACAGCACATACTGCTGGGTAATACCAAACAGAGAGCAGGCAGATGAGTTTTATCGTGCAAAACGTACGTTTCCCAGTCAGGGCTTTTGGTGGAAAACAATCTGCTTTAAACAGATCAAGTGCTCACAGGTCTATCATAGAAACAGTTTCATGAATAGGCAGAAACATTCTATCCAATGGTTCCATTGTTGTATTTGAAATACACTGAGATACAGTGCCTTGCAAAAGTATTCATCCCCCTTGGCGTTTTTCCTATTTTATTACATTACAACCTGTAATTTAAATTGATTTTTATTTGGATTTCATGTAATGGACATACACAAAATAGTCCAAATTGGTGAAGTGAAATGAAAAAAATTACTTGTTTCAAAACATTCTAAAGAATAAATAATGGAAAAGTGGTGTGTGCATATGTATTCAACCCCTTTGCTATGAAGCCCCTAAATAAGATCAGGTGCAACCAATTACCTTCAGAAGTCACATAATTAATTAAATAAAGTCCACCTGTGTGCAATCTAAGTGTCACATGATCTCAGTATATATACACCTGTTCTGAAAGGCCCAAGAGTCTGCAACACCACTAAGCAAGGGGCACCACCAAGCAAGCGGCACCATGAAGACCAAGGAGCTCTCCAAACAGGTCAGGGACAAAGTTTTGGAGAAGTACAGATCAGGGTTGGGTTATAAAAAAATATCTGAAACTTTGAACATCCCACGGAGCACCATTAAATCCATTATTAAAAAATGGAAAGAATATGGCACCACAACAAACCTGCCAAGAGAGGGCCACCCACCAAAACTCACGGACCAGGCAAGGAGGGCATTATTCAGAGAGGCAACAAAGAAACCAAAGATAACCCTGAAGGAGCTGCAAAGCTCCACAGTGGAGATTGGAGTATCTGTCCATAGGACCACATTAAACTGTATACTTTAAGCCGCAAACACCAAAAGCCATGTGGGAGACTCCCCAAACATATGGAAGAAGGTACTCTGGTCAGATGAGACTAAAATTTAACTTTTTGGCCATTAAGGAAAACGCTATATCTGGCGCAAACCCAACACCTCTCATCACCCCGAGAACACCAAGCATGGTGGTGGCAGCATCATGCTGTGGGGATGTTTTTCATTGGCAGGGACTGGGAAACTGGTCAGAATTGAAGGAATGATGGATGGCGCTAAATACAGGGAAATTATTGAGGGAAACCTGTTTAAGTCTTCCAGAAATTTGAGACTGGGATGGAGGTTCACCTTCCAGCAGGACAATGACACTAAGCATACTGCTAAAGCAACACTCGAGTGGTTTAAGGGGAAACATTTAAATGTCTTGGAATGGCCTAGTCAAAGCCCAGACCTCAATCCAATTGAGAATCTGTGGTATGACTTAAAGAGCTGGAGCAGTTTTGCCTTGAAGAAAAATCCCAGTGGCTAGATGTGCCAAGCTTATAGAGACATACCCCAAGAGACTTGCAGCTGTAATTGCTGCAAAAGGTGGCTCTACAAAATATTGACTTTGGGGGGGTGAATAGTTGCACGCTCAAGGTCTGGTTTTTTTGGTCTTATTTCTTGTTTGTTTCACGATAAAACATATTTTGCATCTTCAAAGTGGTAGGCATGTTGGGTAAATCAAATGATACAAACCCACCAAAAAAATCAATTTCAATTCCAGGTTGTAAGGCAACAAAATAAGAAAAATGCCAAAGGGGGGTGAATACTTTCGCAAGCCACTGTATATACTGGACTGGAGCTACGGCGTAGATACAATACAACCCAACTGTTGGAGATTTATCTTCTGGAAATGAACGAAGCTATTGAATATGACAATGTATATTATTAATCATCATGTCAAATCAATGAAAGATAAATAAGCTACTTTATAAAATAATAAAACAGCTGGTTTGCCTTTTCCCAGACTGCACCCTGTGTGTCGGCCTATGGGAACAGAGTGCTGCTTACAGTCACGTCTTACTTCAAAATATTCGTCAAACAGCTGTTTATTATTTTATAAAGTAGCTTAATAATATACTCTGTCGTATTCAATAGCTTCGTTCATTTCCAGAAGATAAATCTCCAACAGTTGGGTTGTATTGTGTATCTACGCTGTGGCGCTACAAAAACACATTTTACGTGAAGAACAGTGCAGATGCAACGTCTGGTAACAAAATGAACTGTTTTTGCTGTTTGTGCCGTCATTCTGTTGCCAAACTGTGCATCTGCACTTTAAGTATGAAAAATGTATGCACTCACTAATTGTAAGTCGCTCTGGATAAGAGCGTCTGCTAAATGACTAAAATCTCAATTGGATGACTAAAAAATGACATGAAAGTATCCCTGTATCAATATAAAAGTCCCACTTTTGGAGAAATTATAGCCAGTGAAAAGTGAGAAGGCATCATTACTACGCCCCAAACGGCACCCTATTCCCTACAGATGCTGGTCAATAGTAGTGCACTATATACCGTATGGATGTAATAACAATAATATGCCATTTAGCAGACGCTTTTATCCAAAGCCACTTACAGTCATGTGTGCATACATTTTTTACGTATGGGTGGTCCCGGGGATCGAACCCACTACCCTGGCGTTACAAGCGCCGTGCTCTACCAATTGAGCTACAGAGGACCATTGTATTGTAATGAGCTTGTTACTTCATTCAATAGTGTGAGGGGCTTGCCCAAGTTGTACTCACAAGGAAGAGCTTTCAGAGTTGTATGTTCAGTAATACATCCATACTGCCATCTAGTGACTGTGAGGTAAAACACTGGCTAATTGCACAGGGATAAAGTCCCTAATGAGTTTGGTGTTTTCAAAAAATTGTGTCAAACAATATACAGTTGTTACATCCGTTTCTGTATTTTACAACACATAGCCCACTGTACATCAAAA
Organism: Coregonus clupeaformis; assembly: GCF_020615455.1. NCBI lineage: Eukaryota > Metazoa > Chordata > Actinopteri > Salmoniformes > Salmonidae > Coregonus > Coregonus clupeaformis. Next base: position 437,696 of record NC_059194.1, read on the forward strand.
GGCTCAGAAAGTGTTCTTCCACTATGGGAAATGATTGTAATATTTTCACTAACAATATCCTGTAGCTCACAGGAAGTCGTCATAGTACACATGCTTAACAATATCCTGTAGCTCACAGGAAGTCGTCATAGTACACATGCTTAACAATATCCTGTACCTCACAGGAAGTCGTCATAGTACACATGCAGTAAGGTTAATATGGAGGAATGTTCATTTTAATTTGATCAATCAAGTCATCGCGCTGACTATGACAGCTCACTAAGACGTCAATAGGTACACATCAGTTAGCGCCAATAGACTAACAGGTCATCCAATATTCAACCAGACACGAACAGGTCATATCATCTTTAATGTAGAAAGGATTTACTTGTCAGAGAGAGTATTTTTAAGTATATTCAACCGATCTATGAGCAATGTTCATCTGACCTACATTCCAAAGCCTTGAACAAAGATAGAACAAAATTAAATGCTCTGCTTCAGTTTTAACACACACACACACACACACACACACACCACACACACACACACACACACACACACACACACACACACACACACACACGCTTTCTGTCTCACAGAACACAATCAAGCACCTACAGTGATGAGGGCAGGAGCTAAAACACATTCTATCCACATGAGAAACCAATAACAGAAACAGCTCCACTACAGCATCAGTGAAGACAAGTTGCTGTAGGTGTTGTTGCTGTAGGTGTTGTTGCTGTAGCAGCTGAAATCAGATAGACTGGCCCTGGGAAACTAACATCCATTATACACCTGCCCTGGAGGTAGTAACAGAGGAGAGGAGAGGAGAGGAGAGGAGAGGAGAGGAGAGGAGAGGAGAGGAGAGGAGAGGAGAGGAGAGGAGAGGAGAGGAGAGGAGAGGAGAGGAGAGGAGAGGAGAGGAGAGGAGAGGAGAGGAGAGGAGAGGAGAGGAGAGGAGAGTTAGGAGGAGGAAGAACGAGAGAGGAGAGGAGAAGAGTTAGGAGAGAGAAGAGAACAGGAGAGGGCCATTTTACCCTTCCTCTCTCTCCCTCCTCCCAGTCCACCACTACTCACAGTCCATCTCTCCCAGGCTGCAGTGCCTCTGTCTGGGTTACATAACATGGTATTGAGCCCAACCCTGTGAAACTCGCTGCCTGTGGTGCCTGCCCATTCCAGCTGACTGACAGCGTGACTTTCATCTTTATCTGCTGTCAGAAAGTGAATGCTGTGTTGTAGCTGTACTGTAAGCTGTGTCATGTGAAGGTTACAGTAGTAGTAAATACGTCAGCTCTCTCTATCACAAGACTTTAAGTCTATAAAAAAAAAAAAAAAGCTTTTTAGAAAAACATGCCCCAAAAAATACAGAGATATCACAGCAATGTCTTTCCTGGGACACCACATGAACGTGTCATAGTTCAGCAGAGGGAGGTTACATGATACAGAGCCCAAATTAAAGATGTGAGAATTGCAGGCTGGCAAGCACAGGTTTGGCTCTATGAAAGCCAGCCAGCTGCAACATCTGTTGCCATACAGGCAGGCAGGCAGCAAAGCAGGCAGTAAGGCATGCAGTAAGAAAGCAGGGAGGCAGGCAGGGACCAGGCATTAAGCAAGCAGGGAGGCAGGCAGGGACCAGGCAGTAAGAAAGCAGGGAGGCAGGCAGGGACCAGGCAGTAAGCAAGCAGGGAGGCAGGCAGGGACCAGCCAGTAAGCAAGCAGGGAGGCAGGCAGGGACCAGGCAGTAAGCAAGCAGCGAGGCAGGCAGGGACCAGGCAGTAAGCAAGCAGGGAGGCAGGCAGGGACCAGCCAGTAAGCAAGCAGGGAGGCAGGCAGGGACCAGGCAGTAAGCAAGCAGGGAGGCAGGCAGGGACCAGCCAGTAAGCAAGCAGGGAGGCAGGCAGGGACCAGGCAGTAAGCAAGCAGGGAGGCAGGCAGGGACCAGGCAGTAAGCAAGCAGGGAGGCAGGCAGGGACCAGGCAGTAAGCAAGCAGGGAGGCAGGCAGGGACCAGGCAGTAAGCAAGCAGGGAGGAAGGCAGGGACCAGGCAGTAAGCAAGCAGGGAGGCAGGCAGGGACCAGGCAGTAAGCAAGAGGCAGAGCAGTGAGCTGGCAGTCTTCTGAGGGGAATAAGCTCCTAAATATAATACCCTCCTAATGATTCTCTATCCTCTCTAACTAAACAATGTCCTGCTGATGGTGTGTGTGTGTGTGTACGTGTGTGTATGTGTGTATACGGGTTGGTGTGAGGTGTGACCCAGGTGCGGTGCAGGATAGACAGTAGGCAGTAGGCTGAGATGGTGAAACAAGGATCTTTACTGGTAGTCCCGAAGCCAGAATACAAAATAACGAACTTATCACGATAAAAGAAAGGCGGAGCAAATAAGTCTCCAAAAACAGGCTGATAATGATTAGTCCAGACTGTGAGTGAGGAGGTGCCTAAGGTTGTCGGAGGAGGACACCTAGTGGATCGCTCCGGAACTGCGACCCCCTCCTGTAACAAGTGTGTGTGCTGCACAGCTTCTGGAGCCTCTGAAGATGAATCCCTTGTCATCGTAGCCCTTTCCTACAGTCAAATGACCTCATTCCTCATTGGTGGAATGAATTAATATTTTTCATCATTTCATATTTAATTAACATTAAACAATTAAAATAAAAACGCTGAAAATCGTTTCTATGTCAAACGGTTTTGTTATATTTCAGTCTTCTGTGATGTATATAAAGTATAATATTGGGATGTAAACTCAAAATTGAATACATTTCAACTCTATATCTGACATGGTACAGGTGTTTTCTACTTTTTTAAGCACATAACCATGTGTGTGAGGTGTATACTTTTGTTTCAAAGTAGATTTGTTTAAGACTACCAAGAAACACTGCGTGACCCTGATTTAGGTCAGGTCGCAGTTGTAAATGAGAACTTGTTCTCAACTGGCTTACCTGGTTAAATAAAGGTGAAATAAATAAAAAAATTAAATGTAGCCCACTGCAGTAAAAGGTTAAACACTGGGATTAGCCTATAGCCTGCCAGCCACCCCACCATCCACTTTATAGAAAATAAACAATTTCAGCGACAAACTCCCACAGAGCTTTACTGCCACTGAGTGTGTGTGTGTGTGTGTGCGAGTGTGCATGTCTGTGTATATGTGTGTGTGTGTATGTGTGTGTGTGTGTGTGTGTGTGTGTGTGTGTGTGTGTGTGTGTGTGTGTGTGTGTGTGTGTGTGTGTGTGTGTGTGTGTGTGTGTGTGTGTGTGTGTGTGTGTGTGTCTGTGTGTGTGTGTGTGTGTGTGTGTCTGTGTGTGTGTGTGTGTGTCTGTGTGTGTGTGTGTGTGTGTCTGTGTGTGTGTCTGTGTGTGTGTGTGTGTGTGTGTGTGTCTGTGTGTGTGTGTGTGTGTGTGTGTGTGTGTGTGTCTGTGTGTGTGTGTGTGTGTGTGTGTGTGTGTGTCTGTGTGTGTGTGTGTGTGTGTGTCTGTGTGTGTGTGTGTGTGTGTCTGTGTGTGTGTGTGTGTGTGTGTGTGTGTGTGTGTGTGTGTGTGTGTGTGTGTGTGTCTGTGTGTCTGTCTGTCTGTCTGTCTGTCTGTCTGTACTGTAGAGATAGCTGCTGAGTTCACATGGGGGCTGAACTCCCTGTCAGTCTGTCTGTCTGTCTGTCTGTCTGTCTGTCTGTCTGTCTGTCTGTACTGTACTGTAGAGATAGCTGCTGAGTTCACATGGGGGCTGAACTCCCTGTCTGTCTGTCTGTCTGTCTGTCTGCCTGTCTGTCTGCCTGTCTGTCTGTCTGCCTGCCTGCCTGTCTGTCTGCCAGTCTGTACTGTAGAGATAGCTGCTGAGTTCACATGGGGGCTGACAAAACAAGCAGCCTTGCTGGGCCACACTTTACATGCATGGCAGGCAGGGGGTCTAATTACAAGTCCAGGGTAGAAGATACTGGGGTCTATTTGGGGCTGAGAGGGACAAGTGAGCAAAAGTTATTTTTTACCATATTCAGTCCTTGGGTAATATTCTCACAACCTATTGTCTGAAAAGTTGTCTGAGATTGAATAGCCTATCACTGAATACCTTGACATTAGTGATGGATGAATAGCCTATCACTGAATACCTTGACATTAGTGATGGATGAATAGCCTATCACTGAATACCTTGACATTAGTGATGGATGAATAGCCTATCACTGAATACCTTGACATTAGTGATGGTTGAATAGCCTATCACTGAATACCTTGACATTAGTGATGGATGAATAGCCTATCACTGAATACCTTGACATTAGTGATGGATGAATAGCCTATCACTGAATACCTTGACATTAGTGATGGATGAATAGCCTATCACTGAATACCTTGACATTAGTGATGGATGAATAGCCTATCACTGAATACCTTGACATTAGTGATGGATGAATAGCCTATCACTGAATACCTTGACATTAGTGATGGATGAATAGCCTATCACCGAATACCTTGACATTAGTGATGGATGAATAGCCTATCACCGAATACCTTGACATTAGTGATGGATGAATAGCCTATCACTGAATACCTTGACATTAGTGATGGATGAATAGCCTATCACTGAATACCTTGACATTAGTGATGGATGAATAGCCTATCACTGAATACCTTGACATTAGTGATGGATGAATAGCCTATCACCTGAATACCTTGACATTAGTGATGGATGAATAGCCTATCACTGAATACCTTGACATTAGTGATGGATGAATAGCCTATCACTGAATACCTTGACATTAGTGATGGATGAGAAAAAAAAACAATACAGTTACATATTGCAATATTATTTTGGCCGATACTATATCTATACTTTTATTC
>NC_059194.1:445000-472500 GCF_020615455.1 Coregonus clupeaformis
TGATTCAATGTGTTATTTCATAGTTTTGATGTCTTCACTATTATTCATTAAAGAAAAACCCTTGAATGAGTAGGTGTGTCCAAACTTTTGACTGGTACTGTATATCTATTTGCCATATATTTTTCAACTGTGCTGTGATGCTTCACAAAAGTTCTGAACCTTTCTACTCTCATAGTTTCTACAGATTGTAAATTAAAGATATACGTTTTTGCTAAAATTATTATTATATTATTGATAGATTGACTATGACTTTTCAAATCACCAGGTATTATTTTTTTATTTTTTTAACAGGACATCTCTGAGGGGATATGACGCCTCTGTGTTACCCTATGGTCATGACACCCACTATCACAATGAATCATAACACATTCTTTATAGCATTGTTACCACAGACTAAGAAATAAACCTAGGAATCCTCTCTCTCTCTCCAGCTATCTCTCCCCTCTCTCTAGCTATCTCTCCCCTCTCTCTAGCTATCTCTCACCTCTTTCTAGCTATCTAGCTATCTCTCTCTCTCTCTCTCTCTCTCTAGTATATCTATATCTCTCTCTGTTCCACTTCAACAGCATAAAGGAAACTGGGGAATGCTCCTCACCTCATCAATCAGCCTGCGTAGGTATTCTGCGTACTCACTCAGCAACACATTGAGCACAGCTTGAGATGAGGACCCGCTAATTGAATATTAGACCCCTGATGAATATCAAACAACATTATAATGGCTTTTCAACCTGCATGGGTGCGCTTCCCAAATGCCACCCTATCCCCTATTGAGCTCTTGTACAAATGTAGTGCACTACAGTATATAGGGGACTAGGGTGGTATTTGAGACACAATGATTTCCTCACAGACTCTTGGCATTGTTGGCTGTTGTAGATGTGATGTACTGACACATGTCACCTACCTAGCGCTCACTGCAGGTGTTTTCCTTCCTGGTCCTATTCCACCACCTTATAATAACACTGAGAATAGTAGTACCCCTAGTAGAAATACATTTGACACAGCAGGTGAGGTCACCCGTAGGAATGGCATGAATCTGCTCTCTCAGTATCAAACAGAAGTGTATTTTTCTCATTTAAAAGTAATATTAGAGGAGAGAATAGAGGGAGAAAGGGATTGGACACCGTCCTGGAGGCTTAAAAAGTCAATGTACAATTTAGTATGAAAAAATGAACAGAACGTTTGAAGAACATGACGCATCCTAGCCTGGTCTCAGAAATGTTTGGCATGACAACGAATGACAAGGAGTTGGCATGATAGCACAAACAGACTGACGCACAGGCTAGATACATACTTATCGGTGTATTTAAAACGACGTAATTTCTGACAGGAAGCTTCCTAAGTTATCCAGCATCAACACACTGACATGCAAAGCTGAAACAACATAACAGGCCACAGGCTGTTTTAAGACGGGGGCTCCTTGCCTTCTAAATGCAACATTCTGACTTGACAGCTAGCTTCCATCATCCGCTGAGAGACAGACAGCCACTTTCTTATAATGTGTTTCCTCTAGTCGAAGACAAACGCTGCGATCTAAATTGGCACCGTATTCCCTATGTAGTGCACTATTGTTGACAAGTGCCCTATGCGGGACCTGGTCAAATGTAGTGCACTATATAGGGAATAGGGTACCATTTCAGACATAAGTAAACACACCGACAGTCATCTGGGCAGCACCAGTCATTGAAATTGAAGTAGCTAGGACCTCCCTAGGTAAACCAAGGATATGACAGATGGCTTTGAAGACAACTATTTGTTGACAAGACGCTAGTCTGGGCAGGGTTGGAAACATGATACATTTAAACTTTTCTAAAGCGTGCATAATCCGTAACCAAATACGATGTGTGTCTATCCTGCTTATAAATGATGACCTACACCACGTACACATAGATGCAACACAACATTTACATTACATTTACATCATTTAGCAGACGCTCTTATCCAGAGCGACTTACAAATTTGTGCATTTAACTTATGATAGCCAGTGGGACAACCACTTTTTTTCTTCTTTTTTTTTTTATGGGGGGGGAGGGGGGTGGTAGAAGGATTACTTTTATACTATTCCAGGTATTCCTTAAAGGGGTAGGGTTTCAAGTGTCTCCGGAAGGTGGTCAGTGACTCCGCTGTCCTGGCGTCGTGGGGGAGCTTGTTCCACCATTGGGGTGCCAGAGCAGCGAATAGCTTTGACTGGGCTGAGCGGGAACTGTGCTTCCGTAGAGGTAGGGGGACTAGCAGGCCAGAGGTGGATGAACGTAGTGCCCTCGTTTGGGTGTAGGGTCTGATCAGAGCCTGAAGGTAAGGAGGTGCCGTTCCCCTCACAGCTCCGTAGGCAAGCACCATGGTCTTGTAGTAGATGTACAAGTCTTCCAAAAGGAGCACTCCACCCTATTGATTGACACACTGGACATTTTGAAATGACTCTATGGTTCTGTCCCAAATGACACTATATTCCCATAACAGCCAAGGAATAGGTTCTTGAGTTAATAATTATACTCCAGCCAGCGATGCAGAGATGACAGCTCTCCTTGTAGGTAATTGATAAATGACTGTGTCCGCTGTATTCAACCAGCTAACGGCGATGTCTACTGTCTAGCTCCATAGTGTATTCCCAGAGAGAGCGGTCTCATTAACCATTGATGCCACATTAAGACATCACTAGTGGAGGATGGCAAGTTGGCAACAGTAAAGGGTTCCTATTCCCTATATAGTGCACTACTTTTGACCAGGGCCCACAGGGAATAGGGTGTTATTTTGGGACGCACCCTACAAGATGCAGAGGATGGACCTCCATGGGGGGTCCGTTTTGGGAGTTGAGAATCACAAACGGTTATATGAGATTAACTTCTAGTGCAAGAGGGGTGGTTCCTGACAGAACAGGTTAGTATGGAAGTCATCCTTAGAGCAGCACCAGTCCAGCAACCAGCACCAGTCCAACAACCAGCACCAGTCCAGCAACCAGCACCAGTCCAGCAACCAGCACCAGTCCAACAACCAGCACCAGTCCAACAACCAGCACCAGTCCAGCAACCAGCACCAGTCCAACAACCAGCACCAGTCCAACAACCAGCACCAGTCCAACAACCAGCACCAGTCCAACAACCAGCACCAGTCCAACAACCAGCACCAGTCCAGCAACCAGCACCAGTCCAACAACCAGCACCAGTCCAACAACCAGCACCAGTCCAGCAACCAGCACCAGTCCAACAATCAGCACCAGTCCAACAACCAGCACCAGTCCAACAACCAGCACCAGTCCAACAACCAGCACCAGTCCAGCAACCAGCACCAGTCCAGCAACCAGCACCAGTCCAGCAACCAGCACCAGTCCAGCAACCAGCACCAGTCCAACAACCAGCACCAGTCCAACAACCAGCACCAGTCCAGCAACCAGCACCAGTCCAACAACCAGCACCAGTCCAACAACCAGCACCAGTCCAACAACCAGCACCAGTCCAACAACCAGCACCAGTCCAACAACCAGCACCAGTCCAACAACCAGCACCAGTCCAGCAACCAGCACCAGTCCAACAACCAGCACCAGTCCAGCAACCAGCACCAGTCCAGCAACCAGCACCAGTCCAACAACCAGCACCAGTCCAACAACCAGCACCAGTCCAGCAACCAGCACCAGTCCAGCAACCAGCACCAGTCCAACAACCAGCACCAGTCCAGCAACCAGCACCAGTCCAACAACCAGCACCAGTCCAGCAACCAGCACCAGTCCAGCAACCAGCACCAGTCCAACAACCAGCACCAGTCCAACAACCAGCACCAGTCCAACAACCAGCACCAGTCCAACAACCAGCACCAGTCCAACAACCAGCACCAGTCCAGCAACCAGCACCAGTCCAACAACCAGCACCAGTCCAACAACCAGCACCAGTCCAACAACCAGCACCAGTCCAGCAACCAGCACCAGTCCAACAACCAGCACCAGTCCAGCAACCAGCACCAGTCCAGCAACCAGCACCAGTCCAACAACCAGCACCAGTCCAGCAACCAGCACCAGTCCAGCAACCAGCACCAGTCCAGCAACCAGCACCAGTCCAGCAACCAGCACCAGTCCAACAACCAGCACCAGTCCAGCAACCAGCACCAGTCCAACAACCAGCACCAGTCCAGCAACCAGCACCAGTCCAGCAACCAGCACCAGTCCAGCAACCAGCACCAGTCCAGCAACCAGCACCAGTCCAACAACCAACCAAGACGTTTGGACCACCAGACACAAAGCAGGGGTTCAAATCCCCTTGTCCTACCTAGCATACCACAGAGGTTACAATGGATGTATGTGATGTTGCATACCACACAGCCGGTCTCACCAAATTGGTATAGAATATCAAATCCTATGTCTGTAATAAGATATAGGCTACCCATGGTAGACTAATCCATAAACCATAACTGATACAATGGACATATGGAGGACCTACGACTACTACTATTCAATAGGGTTGAATATTGTACGGTAGTAACCTCGTCACTATTAATATTATTTAATGGCGTAACGCTGACCCACTATGCTGGAGATTTGAAGGCACCTTTGGCTCTATGGTGTGATGTTTTATACTGGAGTGGTCACATGTTTAGTATTTTGGGCTGACACCCACACGCTCTATGGGTAGGTTAGAGTCTGCGTAGTAACGCATTCACCCACGTAGGCTATTATATTTTGTTCACACATTGTTTAAAACACAGCATGACTTCAATTGCTATAATTATTTATCGGTTTCAGATATAGCAATCTTGGATCTATGATGCATTTACGTATGCGTATTCCTCCATTCTCCACTCGCCCTCTAAACATCATAAACGGTTAAAGCACCTGGGCTATTCAACGTCATAGCGATATCGACTGTAAATAAAAATAGTAACCCAGCCTACCTCGGCTCTTGCAGACAGTGACAGCCCGCGGTCGGATGACTTGTCTTGTCGTGGTGGCAACAGGAACGGGTTACAGAACAGCTGCAGCTGATCTCTGTCTCAGAAGTTTCCACGAGCCTAGATGCTAGAGAGCGCGCGCTCTTGCGTCTCTCATTATCCCATTTCAAAAATGTAAAACACTTACATTGTTCTATTTTCTGTAGCCTATAGGTCGATGAGTCTTTACCACGGATAGATGTTCAAGTACACTAACTAGGCCTACTAACTAGCCTCCTGGTAATAGTGCTCTGGCGACTGCCTGTGACCAAAAAACTAAAGCGCTTCCCAGAGGACACGTGATTAACACACCCGGAATAGCTCTCATCAATTACACCGTACGGCTGCCTCACTATAGCTGCCTCACTATAGCTGCCTCGGTGGAACGTTCCCCTCCGTGCAAACATCTCTCCCATCATCGTCTCTCCCCGTCATCTCTACTGTTCTAATATAGCCCATTACGTGCTGTCTCTTTCACAGCCGTATAAAATAACAGTGCGGTGAATGTCATTAGCGCGCCTGCACAGTACAGGGCTTTTTTTGGAATGTCAAACCATCATCACCGAGGGGTTATCGTCTCACTCAGCTCTCACATAACAGAATGCATTAGCGCTTAGATTGTGTGTGTGTGTGTGTGTCTGTGAGTGCTCCAACGTGTGCTGATTGTCAAGTCAGATCGATTGGGGAGATATAAATCAATTATGCAGATGCGGTGTTATCAACTCACGTTTCTAAAATAGTAAAACCTCGTCCACTCATTGGAAATGGGCCAGAATATATAATCTTGAGCATTTCCTTTCAGAGGCATATTCACAAAAGGATTAGCTGTTCTCTCTTTTGAAGAGTTTGGCAAAACAACAATCCCATATGAAAATGCTGCTACAGAAAATGTAAAAAGTAATTGAAGGGCCTGAGGAAATGAATGGTAGAGAGAGCCAGTTCGAGGACTTTTCATCCTGAGCCAACCCCATGGAAACAACAGTCTCAGGATGCTAGATGAATTAAGAATGTCTCTCTTTCTTCAGTAAGATGAGTTGTCATGGTTCTGCAGACAAGAGAGTTGGACTGCATCCCAAACTGGCACCGTATTTCTGAAATAGTGCACCACTTTTTTTTGCCCATGGGGGAATATAGGGAACAGAGAGCCATATGGGAAACAGTATTTGGCAGCTCCCTGAGCTTGACATGCCTCTCCTCTTCTTAATGTGATGCTCAGAGACTGGGTTTTCACCAGACGAAGCGTATAAAAGGGTATCAGAATTACAGTAGAGTATTAAGCACAGAATAGTTATGCCTTGACATTTCTGTGCCATTTTACATAGATCTCTCTCTCTGTCTCTCTCTCTCTCTCTCTCTCTCTCTCTCTCTCTCTCTCTCTCTCTCTCTCTCTCTCTCTCTCTCTCTCTCTCTCGCTCTCTCTCTCACACACACACACAGAGAGAGAGAGAGATCTCATGGCCTTTCATTGCCGAGAGGGAAAAGGTTTTGCGTGACAATGGCATAGTGGTCTCCTGATGCCTGCTAATCCCCATTAACCGAGCATTGGATCAGTATTGATTATGGATTATTTTGTGTGTGTGTGAGTGTGTGTGTGTGTATGCCTGTGCCTGTGAATTTATACTGAACAAAAATATAAACGCAACATGCAACAATTTCAATGAATTTACTGAGTTACAGTTCATATAAGGAAATCTGTCAATTGAAATAAATTAATTAGTCCCTAATCTATGGATTTCACATGACTGGGCAGGGGCACAGCCATGGGTGGGTCTGGGAGGGCATAGGGCCACCCACTTGGGAGGCAGGCCCAGCCAATCAGAATGAGTTTTTCCCCTCAAAAGGGCTTTATTATAGACCGAAATACTCCTCAGTTTCATCAGCTGTCCGGGTGGCTGGTCTCAGGTGAAGAAGCCGGATGTGGAGGTCCTGGGCTGGCGTGGTTAGACTTGGTCTGTGGTTGTGAGGCCGGTTGGACGTACTGCCAAAATCTCTAAAACAACATTGGAGGCGGTTTATGGTAGAGAAATGAACATCCAATCCTCTGGCAACAGCTCTGGTGGACATTCCTATAGTCAGCATGCCAATTGCACGCTCCCTAAAAAATTTAGACATCTGTGGCATTGTATTGTGTGACAAAACTGCACATTTTAGAGTGGCCTTTTATTGTGCTTGTCCCAAGCACAAGGTGCACCTGTGTAATGATCATGCTGTTTAATCAGCTTCTTGATATGCCACACCCGTCAGCTGGATGGATGCTCACTAACAGGGATGTAAACACATTTGTGCACACAATAAAATAAAATAAAATAAAATAATGTTTTTGTGCGTATGGAAATTGTCTGTGATCTTTTATGTCAGTTCCTGAAACATGGGATCAACACTTTACATACGTTTATATTTTTGTTCAGTATATATATTTTGCAATGTCCTTCAGATGACTTTTCCTATCATTGGTGATTCCTGGTCTTTTTCTCCATTCAACACATCGAACCCAGACAACTCTAGTGCACAGTGCCTAATTAAACACATTGATCTCAGACCAACTGGTCCCCGGCAGTGTGATTGAAATAAAGCAGCCGGCGATGCTATTAAAATGAGGCTGGAGAAGGGCAAGCTGATGAGCATGCTAGCTAGCATGGACACACACACACACAGGCACATGTGCTCATACCATCACACACATGTTTATGCAGGAAGCGGGGTAATTGTGGTCCCGGGGGCTGAGCGGAGCGAGACAACAGTAGGACTGTGGAATATGGGAGGTGGCAGGAGCTTCTCTCATGCTACTGTGTATTATGAAATGCTAAACATGCAGGTACCCCTCAAGCCATAAGCTGTTCCCCAAATAGCACCCTATTCTCTATGGGCCCTGATCAAAAGTAATGCACTATATAGGGAGAGTAGGGTTCCATTTGCGACGCAGACACACAGCTATCCCCCTCTGCTCTCTCTGCTCAGCCCAGTCAAGCCGCTACAGAACAGAACGCCAGACACAGGACAGGAGAGGAGAGGAGAGCCCACGCTGAGATCCCACTGCTGCCATTTGGTGGTTTGATGTGTTCAATGTGGCAGTGTTGTTAAAGAACAATTTAGAGTGTTATCCAGTTCCATGTATTCTCACTGGGAGATAGAACTACTGCATGATCTGGTGTTTTAGATGAACAGCACAGTGATTGTGTTGCTCGGTGATGGTTGTTGTTGCATGTGGAAAAGGGGAACTAATTCTGGTCAAGACCCATGCGTCAGAAGCCTGGGGATGCTCATTTTGGACGATCTGGTTTTTGTATTGCTGACTGTGTGATGTTGTTTGTTGTTGCTCTTTGGAAAGGAAACACATTCTGGTCGAGACCCACCAAGAGAGGAGTGGGTCCATCAGGAGTCTCCGGCTGCTCGTTTCAGGAGAGGATCCATCAGGAGTCTCCGGCTGCTCGTTTCAGGAGTGGATCCATCAGGAGTCTCCGGCTGCTCGTTTCAGGAGTGGATCCATCAGGAGTCTCCGGCTGCTCGTTTCAGGAGAGGATCCATCAGGAGTCTCCGGCTGCTCGTTTCAGGAGAGAATCCATCAGGAGTCTCCGGCTGCTCGTTTCAGTGAGCTGTTGTTCTAATTAATCACAGAAGACTAAAGAACATTGAAGTATTCAAAGTGAACGTTGTCCTTTTGGGGATTTGTATGTATTTCATTTTCTATTTGCTGCCATGCTTTTGCCATAAACAGTATTACAGTGAAAGTCAGACTGGGCCTCTGGCCTAACTAAAGCATTCAACCTGACCGCAGGCCCTCCATATCTACTGGAGCAAGCTCTATTCTACACATTGTAGTGAGATTATATAATGCTTGAGATATGCAGGAAATCTGGGACTCCTCCAACCGATATTTCTGGAAAACCTGGGCATTTTTGGGAAAGTTACCAGAATTTTCCAACCCCAAGCCTCCCTACTCAGAGGAACTATCTACAGGATATCTCATCTTTAAGATAAGCACCTGGCTTTATAAAACGTAGATTATATCTGACGAATCGTTCTAATTTATATAGCGATTAGGGCACTTAAAAGTCCTTAGTCATTAAAAGGTTGATAAATGTTTAATAAGAAAGGGGTAACCGGTCCATGGCTGGGACCGAGTAATAATTGATGAGGAGGATGGGGGGGGAGGTAGCTTAGTGGTTAAGAGCGTTGTGCCAGTAACCTAAAGGAGCAAGGCACTTAACCCTAATTGCTCATGTAAGTCACTCTGGATAAGAGCGTCTGCTAAATGACTAAAATGTAAATGTAAAAATGAGGATGATGAGGAGGATGATGAGGAGGACGGTGCCTAATTAAGAGCTCTTACTGGTAACTTTAGCTCTCCTTTTAGAAGTTGTTTATAGGTGGAGGGTCAAGTTTATAGACATTAGCCAGATAGCAAAAGGCACTTAAAGTGGAATTTCACCCTGGCTCTGCCACGGCATATAGTCATTACTATATTAACAACGTTTACGTTTTTTATCATAAACATCACAATTATCCAATCCACAAGCTTGAACTAGCACATTTTCATTTTCACGGGTAGAAATCGGGAATGTTCGACTTCCTGTGCATTGCGTTTGCTCATAGTGGCTCACAGTGAACCACAAAATCCGGCATTTATAGCGAATGCAGATACTTCCCACTAAGGTAGATGGGGCGTGGCCACAAACTTGAAAAATGGCATTGTGTAATTCGAATGAACAACACAAAGGAATCTCAGAACTTCTGTAGGCAAGATTTTTTTCTGACAATGTTTGTTTTTCACTAAGGTTTATCATTACGCCTGTGTTGTGTTCTGTGCCTGGCTGTGCTAATTACAAACAAGCGTGAAAATGAGTTATCTTTCATCGTTCTACCTACCAGAGATTTACCTGGATGCTGCAAGTGGCTTGCGGCTATCAAGAATGATGAGCCTTACGGTGACCAAAGATTATCAGATGGATTTTCAGGCTGAACTGATGGGGAATCCATTTCGACGACAACTGAGAAGTGATGCGATATCATTGATTTTTTTTCCTTCACAACAAAACAGAAGATTCTCCATTAGAGGCAACCTCACGTTAGCTATCTTGCTAGCCTAGCTGTACTAGCTAAGTTAGCTAACTAGCTAACGTTACAGTCCTTTATGGAACTCTGAAAGCCATCAGCTAAATCATACAGCTATCTTTTTTGGTATACACACCGTCAATCAATTTCTAGACTGCTAGACTGGTAACTACCTTCAGCTGAGTAAACATGTTTGTTTGTTCGTTCTATCTTTGACTGACTTTAGCTAACATAAAGCTGGCTAATGTTATGTTAGCAAATAAGAGTAGCGCAATCTGGTAGCCATCTATTCCACCCTTGTCTGGAAAACAATCAGTTACTTAAAAAATAATTGTTGATGTAGCTAACTCACTCTCTGTTTGTGTGTTGGTAATCGTCTATGATTGGTTAGTTGGTTCTCAGCAATCTTGCTAGCAGCAAGTAAACAATATTGAAATGTCCACTTTAGGTATGGTAAGCTAGCCAGTTTAATAGAGATTACATTTTACATTATTTAGCAGACGCTCTTATCCAGAGCGACTTACAGTTAGTGAGTGCATACATTTTTTTTCATACTGGCCCCCTGTGGGAAACGAACCCACAACCCTGGCATTGCAAACGCCATGCTCTACCAACTGAGCTACACGGGACTGAGATCAACTCAATTAGTGGGGTGGTTAAATTGTGTATTGTTGTGAACCTTGTTGTAGGTGGTACAGAATCTAATTCCACCAACATGAGCTTCCATCCCCTAGCTCTGCACACGGTGAAGGTAAGTTGTGCCAAAATATTTACAAGCTGATGGCTAAGATAGCTCAATTTACAGTAAGCATGGTATAAACATTAATTGGGTAGTGTTAGAGGTAGCCTGAGGAGGAACACAGAGAACCTTCCAGACCATGTCATCAATTTAGTCTAACCCTCTTCTCTTTTTAACTTTTCTCTTTTGTAAAACTCAGGTTATCCACAGTGCCCTGCTGAAAAATACCCCAAAGCATGAGGGAGGGGACACGCCTTGCGGTTTTGGGGCACAACAAGATCGTGGGACAGAAACCAGCAAGGGACACTGAAAGGTATAAATCAAGACTACAACAGTAATGACACAACCACCACATTCTTCTCTCTGCAGATTCTCAAAACACAATACAAAGACATGTCTACAAAAAGCCCCTGCAAAGGGCTACTACGCTGTAAACCCAGTATGGCGTACCGCAGGTTAGCCACCAGGGGGAGACTCGTCAAGGCCTGGTGACAGACGAAGTCTACATCACGCGGCGATGGCTCCCTCTGTTGGACGTGCCAGGTCTCGACGGGCTCTCCGGCCAGGACTAATTGGGGCTGATTGTGGTTGGTGAGTAATCAAGGGGCTGATTGCTCACCAGCTGGACGAGTCCCATAAAGTTGCCAGAAGGGCAGCACACGGGACTGGGGACTGGGGACTGGGGACTGGGGAAGAGAGGTTACTCCCGTACAGTCGTGCTCAGTACCAGAGATAACGGAGGGAGCTCGGTTTTGTTCCCCACAGGATACAGCAAGACCCTAGAGCCCAGAAGGCGGTGTCCCGGAGGAGGTCTCCTGGAGGAGACCCCAGAGCCCAGAAGGCGGTGTCCCGGAGGAGGTCTCCTGGAGGAGACCCCCAGAGCCCAGAAGATGGTATCCCGGAGGAGGTCTCCTGGAGGAGACCCCAGAGCCCAGAAGGCGGTATACCGGAGGAGGTCTCCTGGAGGAGACCCCAGAGCCCAGAAGGCGGTATACCGGAGGAGGTCTCCTGGAGGAGACCCCAGAGCCCAGAAGGCGGTATCCCGGATAAGAGCATCTGCTAAATGATGTAAATGTAGTGTGATCAGTATAACATAGAGCCTTAACAAAATGCCACAAAGCAGGACACCATTTATTTTTAGATCTCGCCCCCCCCACCCCTCCCCAATCAATACACCGGAAGCTGTCATAGGGTGTATCAATCAGCGCGCAAAGCCCAGACCTGCCTTCCTCCTGGGCAATTATGTGTGAAACACATCTCACAGTCCTAGAAATGCCTCGGACATGATGAAAACAATCCCAGATTCCCCCCAGGGTGAAAATTCCCCTTTAAATAATGCAAACCACAGTTCTGCATTATTACATTTCTGAATGTTTGGTCAGTGGTTCAGTTTATTCCCAAAGATATAGTATGTTACCCAGACAAGGTACTTTATAATGCAAACCACAGTTCAGAAAACCGTTTTGGTGGGAAACTACTTGGTCTGTTTACTTTTCTCTCATTGATAATTAACTGTATTTCATTTTGAAATTAAAACTGAGTTAGAAATGTTTGCAAACTGTAAGTGGATGTACAGAGGTAGTATCTTAATTTGATCACCCTGTTGCAGGAGAACTTTCCTGCAATCCAATAAATGTCAAACTTTGAGGTTTAAAAAGGCTTCCGAAGTTTGTTATTTCCACTTAGAAATGTCAGACTCGATTTTTCTCATACGAAAAATAACAACCCCCACCTACATAAATGTCCATCAATTATAATCCACATAATAATTCACATTATTCACAGGATAATTTTCCTGCTGTAGAAAACTGGCTCAAAGGAAGATCCTACATGTGAAAACCTTTGTGTTTCAGTCCATAACAACAAATCAGTATCAGTAACAGGACTGAGCTGCTCCCTGGTTAACATAATGATGGCCCATTATCATTAACACTAATGAATAGGAGTGGGAAAACCACCCAGAGTTCATTTGTATTTACATTTACATCATTTAGCAGACGCTGTTATCCAGAGCGACTCACAAATTGGTGCATTCACCTTATAGCCAGTGGGATAACCACTTTACAATGTAAACTTCCACCTCAGAAACTATAATTGTTGTAAACTACAGCGGTTCAAGGTTTTCTAGGAATAGACTAACTTAGTTTATTCAGCTAGCTAACTTGGTACAGTATTCTTCCGTGAAAATCGTCCAGGGCACCTAGTCATAAGACGCCACAGCCAGCTAGCATGCCGGACTCCAACTGTCAGCTTCCTGCTTCCCCTGTTTGTCTCCTGGCCTCTAGAGGTCAGCTGTGTTCCCCTTTGCCTTAGTTTTTCCTCATGTGTCCTAATTAGCTTATCTATGTCACCTGTGCCTTGTTTCCCCTTGAGTATTTTAGCTGTGTGTTTTCCCCTTGTTTCTCACTTGGTTATTGCGTCCTGTCTATGTGTCTCCTGCTTTGTCCCACCGTATCAGTCCTAGTAAGTTATTCAAAGTTATCTTTAGTTTGTTTTTCTCCCTCGGGGAGTTGTTTTGTTTTGCCTCCTGTTTTGGAACATTAAATCTACTTACCTGGAGTATTGCCTGGGGTGTTTCATTTGGGTCCTACAACATCTCCTCTGTGGCTAAGGGGTAGTACCCCCAGCTCTACACATTTGAGACCGGAGTTCTAGCCCGGCTTGTGACAGAATAACCAAGTCAATCATGGACCCAGAAACACTCAGTTCCCAGGACCTGTTGGCGGTGATCATTCGACATGAGGCTTCTTTCCAGCGCCATGAAGCCGTTCTCAGCCGACAAGAGGAGCTGATGGCTAGACATTCTCAACTCCTGGCCGAAATGATGAGTTCCCTTCACCAGCTCTTTGAACGCCTCCTTGGTTCTCCCCCCTTCCCCCGGTCACCTCCCAGTGACGACAGGCCTTCTCGGTTGGCGGAGCCCCGACTACCACCTCCCAAGCCCTTTTCTGGGGATCCAAGCTCTTGTCAGGGTTTCCTCACCCAATGCTCCCTCACCTTCGAGCTCCAACCCTCAAGTTTTCCCACAGACCGTTCCAAGATTGCCTACCTCATCACCCTTCTTTCAGACAAGGCGCTCGCCTGGGCCTCTGCGGTGTGGCAGTCCCAGGAGGCCTGTTGTGACTCCCACGCTGCATTTGTAGAAGAGTTCAAGCGGGTGTTCGATCATCCTGTCAGTGGGCGGGAGGCTTCCAAGCGCCTACTGTCTCTCCGTCAGGGCCCCCGAAGCACGGCAGATTTTGCCATTGAGTTCCGAACAATAGCAGCAAGGAGCGGATGGAATGATGAAGCGCTGAGGGTCTGCTTTCGGGAGGGTTATCTGAGCCCCTTCAAGATGAGTTAGCCACCCGTGAACCAGCTGAAGATCTCGAGTCCCTCATAGCCTTGGCCATCCGCCTGGACAATCGTCTAAGAGAGCGGAGAACGGCTCGCCGTCAGGTGTCTCAGTCCCAAGTTCCTCTGAGCAGCTCTGTTTCTCCTGTTTGGACTCCGTCATTCAGAGCTGCCCCGGCTCCTGAACTGCCCCAGGATTCCCCGGAGAGCATGCAGTTAGGCCGTTCCAGGCTTTCTTCCAACGAAAGGGAACGTCGCATGAGGGAGCGTCGGTGCCTCTACTGCGGGGTTGCCGGCCACTTCCGCTCCACTTGCCCCGAGCTGTCGGGAAACGCCTGTCCCCGCCCAGCTACAGGAGGGTTGTGATGGGGAAAATTAGAGCTCCTCCTACTAACGCGGTCCTAGCTATTCCAGCCACTCTGTCCTGGGAGGGCCACCAGCATCGGGTCCAGGCTATGATCGATTCCGGTGCCGCAGGTGATTTTATGGATGTAACCTTGGCTAAGGAACTTAAGATCCCTACCCAACTACTTCCTCAACCCCAGGCAGTTACAGCCTTAGATGGCAGACCTCTGGAACCAGGTAAAGTTACTGAGGCGACTCAGTCCCTGCGACTTACCATCTCTCAACACCAGCAGGAGGAGACCTTCTATCTCATTGACTCTCCCGAGTATCCTATTATCCTGGGTCACCCTTGGCTATGCAGACATAATCCCCAGATCGACTGGCCTACTGGCACCATTCTTAGCTGGGGTCCCACTTGCCAACTCACCTGCATGCTTCAGAGTTCCTCAGCCCCTAGTACCCAGTTTCAAGAGTCTGTTGACGTCTCCCGAGTCCCCAGTGTTTACCATCGGTTCAAAGCAGTGTTCAGCAAGGCCCGGGCTACTGCCTTACCGCCTCATCGCACTTATGACTGTGCCATTGATCTACTCCCTGGGTGCTGCCCTCCTAGAGGTCGGATCTTTTCCTTGTCCTCCCCGAGCACGCAGCTATGGACACCTACATTAAGGAGTCCTTGGCAGCCGGCCTCATCTATGCCTCTACTTCCCCGGCTGGGGCGGGCTTCTTTTTGTTGAAAAGAAAGACGGGGGTCTGAGGCCTTGTATTGATTACCGGGGACTCAACAAGATCACGGTTCGGAATCGATACCCTCTTCCTCTCATGGCCACTGCTTTTGAGCTGCTTCAAGGGGCTTCCATTTTTACTAAGCTGGATCTCCGCAATGCTTACCATCTCGTGCGGATCCGGCCAGGAGACGAATGGAAGACGGCGTTCAACACGCCCACGGGACACTATGAATATCGGGTGATGCCGTTCGGGCTCACCAATGCCCCCCGCAGTATTCCAAGCCCTGATTAATGATGTTCTCCGGGATATGCTTAATCTGTTCGTCTTCGTGTACCTGGACGATATCCTCATCTTCTCGAGGTCACTGAAGGAGCATGAGGGGCATGTTAGCCGGGTTCTCCAGAGGCTCCTTGACAATCACCTCTACGTTAAGCCTGAGAAGTGTGAATTTCATGTTTCTCAGACTCAGTTTCTCGGGTTTATTGTCACTCCCGGGCACCTAGAGATGGATCCCAAGAAGGTCAAGGCGGTCCACGATTGGCCCACACCTGCCACGGTCAAGGAGGTTCAACGGTTCATTGGCTTTTCTAACTTCTATCGGAAGTTCATCAAGAATTTCAGCTCGGTGGTAGCCCCCTTGACGACGCTTACCAAGGGAGGAGGGACCAAGATTCACTGGGGTCCGGAAGCAGCAGGGGCCTTCGAGGATCTCAAGCGCCGCTTCACTTCTGCTCCGATTCTGGTGACCCCTGACCCAGAGAGACCTTTCGTGGTGGAGGTGGACGCCTCAGAGGTGGGGGTGGGAGCCGTCCTGTCACAGAGGAGTGCGGATGGGAGATTACACCCTTGTGCCTTCATGTCTCGCCGCCTGTCTGAGGCCGAGCGCAACTACCACGTGGGGGATCTAGAGTTGCTTGCGGTTAAACTGGCCTTGGAAGAGTGGCGCCATTGGCTTGAGGGGGCTCAGCACCCTTTCCAGGTTCTCACAGACCACAAGAACCTGGAATATCTCCAACAGGCTAAGCGGATGAACCCTCGGCAAGCACGATGGTCCCTTTTCTTTAATCGATTCCAGTTCATCCTGACTTACCGACCTGGCACCAAGAACGTCAAGCCGGATGCTCTGTCTCGAGTCTATTCTCCCGAGGTACAAGAGAAGCCCTTGGCATCGATTATTCCGAGGTCTAGGATCGTCGCACCTCTTCAGTGGGAACTAGAAAGAGGGGTACGAGAAGCTCTTGCCCATGAGCCCGATCCAGGCGGTGGTCCTGCCGGTCGCCTGTTCGTTCCTCTCTCGGTTCGGGGCCGCGTCTTGCAGTGGGGTCATGAGTCGCCCTTGACATGCCATCCTGGCAGTGCTCGCACACTGGAGTTCCTCCGACGGCGGTTTTGGTGGCCGTCCATCAAGAAGGACGTGCAGGTCTTTGTTGAGGCCTGCCCTGTGTGCAACCAGGGAAAGTCGACACGCCAGCGACCCCAGGGACTGCTCCATCCCTTACCTGTTCCTCGAAGGCCATGGTCACACCTTTCTCTGGACTTTGTTACGGGACTTCCTCTATCCCAGGGCAACACCGTCATCCTGGTGGTGGTAGACCGTTTCTCTAAGGCTGCCCGGTTTATTCCCCTGCCCAAGCTGCCCTCGGCTAAGGAGACTGCGGAGCTCCTCATGAACCATGTCTTCCGGATATTTGGCATTCCCCTGGACGTGGTCTCTGACCGAGGTCCCCAATCTCGTCCCGGTTTTGGGGGCCTTCTGCAGGCTTATTGGGGCCACAGCCAGCCTATCGTCAGGATTCCATCCAGAGTCTAATGGCCAAACGGAACGGATTAATCAGGATCTGGAGACCACCCTGCGGTGTATGGCGGCCAGTAATCCCACGTCTTGGGCCACCTATATTATTTGGGCTGAATATGCCCACAACACCCTCCAGTCCTCAGCCACCGGATTGTCCCCCTTCGAATGCCAGTTCGTTTACAACCCTCCTTTGTTTCCAGAGGAAGAGGCGCAAGTTGGTGTTCCCTCGGCCCAGCGCTTTGTCCAACGCTGTAGGCGGACCTGGAAGAAGGCCAGGTGTACCCTCCTTCGGACCTCCCAGAGATACCAAAGTCAGGCTAATCGCCACCGCCGGACGGCCCCTAGTTTCCGAGCTGGTCAGAGAGTTTGGTTGGCCACTAAGAACTTGCCCCTCCGGGTCGAATCCAAGAAGCTTTCCCAGAGATACATCGGCCCTTTCCGCATTTCTAGAAAGGTTAACCCTGTGTCGTATCGTTTAGTTCTGCCTCGCTCCCTTAGAGTTAACCCCACTTTCCATGTTTCACTCCTTAAACCTGTCTTGTCTTCTCCTTTTGCCCCCCACACAGACCCCCGCCACCTCCCAGGATCATAGACGGCCAGCCAGCCTACACAGTCCGCCGGATACTGGACTCCCGGAGGGTCCAGAACTCTCTGCAGTATCTGGTGGACTGGGAGGGCTACGGGCCAGAGGAGCGCTCCTGGGTTCCGGCCAGGGACATCCTGGACCCAGGGTTGATCCGAGATTTTCGCACCCTGGGGCCAGGGTGTTCTGGAAGGAACGTCAGGAGTCGTTCCTAGAGGAGGGGGTCCTGTCAGCTTCCTGCTTCCCCTGTTTGTCTCCTGGCCTCTAGGAGGTCAGCTGTGTTCCCCTTTGCCTTAGTTTTTCCTCATGTGTCCTAATTAGCTTATCTATGTCACCTGTGCCTTGTTTCCCCTTGAGTATTTTAGCTGTGTGTTTTCCCCTTGTTTCTCACTTGGTTATTGCGTCCTGTCTATGTGTCTCCTGCTTTGTCCCACCGTATCAGTCCTAGTAAGTTATTCAAAGTTATCTTTAGTTTGTTTTTTCTCCCTCGGGGAGTTGTTTTGTTTTGCCTCCTGTTTTGGAACATTAAATCTACTTACCTGGAGTATTGCCTGGGGTGTTTCATTTGGGTCCTACAACATCTCCTCTGTGGCTAAGGGGTAGTACCCCCAGCTCTACACATTTGAGACCGGAGTTCTAGCCCGGCTTGTGACACCAACAACACGTTTTAGCACCAATACTCGGCCACAACAAACCACCAGTGTGTCAACACGCCAAGAAGATCGTTCGTGTCCATGTCTAACGTTGTGGGTTAGTCCCGACAGCTTGAGCGAGTCCGTCGTCAACTTATTCAGCCAGTTAGTTAGCTAGAATAGTTAGCATACTAGCTAGCCATTGCTTTCAGACAAAGAAGAACCCCTCCTTTCACGGCACGAACACACAGAGAGAGCCAAGCTAACGTTAACTAGTCACCCATGTCCCGAAAGTAGTACCCCATATAGGGAATGGGACAGACTGAATAGTACAGGGCACTTATCCTTAGATATACAATGAGTGTACAAAACCTTAAGAACACCTTCCTAATATTGAGTTGCACCTCTTTTGCCCTCAGAACAGCCTCAATTTTGTCAGTGCATGGACTCTACAAGGTGTCGAAAGCATTCCACAGGGATGCTGGCTCATGTTGACTCCAATGCTTCCCACAGTTGTGTCAAGTTGGCTGGATGTCCTTTGGGTGATGGACCATTCTTGATACACATGGGAAACTGTTGAGCGTGAAAAACCCAGCAGCGTTGCAGTTCTTGACACAAACTGGTGCGCCTGGCATCTACTACAATACCTTGTTCAAAGGCACTTAAATATTTTGTCTTGCCCATTCACCCTCGAATGGCAGACATACACAATCTATGTCTCAATTGTCTCAAGTCTTAAAAACCCTTATTTAACCTGTCTCCTCCCCTTCATCTACACTGATTGAAGTGGATTCAACAAGTGACATCAACAAGGGATCATAGCTTTCACCTGGATTCACCTGGTCAGTCTATGTCATGGAAAGAGCAGGTGTCCTTAATGTTTTCTACACTCAGTGTATATTTAAGCAGTAAGGCACAAGGGAGTGTGGTATATGGCCAATATACCACGGCTAAGGGCTGTTCTTATTCACAACGCAATGCGGAGTGCCTGGACACAGCCCTTAGCTGTGGTATATTGGCCCCCGAGGTGCCATATAGCTATTATAAACTGGTTACCAACGTAATTAGAGCAATAAAAATACATGTTTTGTCATACCCATGGTATACGGTCTGATATACCACGGCTTTCAGCCAATCAGCATTCAGGGCTCGAACCACCTAGTTTATACTACATCATTAACCCCGGGGCTTAGTAACTCTTATTGTAACTCAATGACTGGACATATTGAGGTAATCTAGTTAAAGAGCGTTGCTGTGTAAGCTGATTTAGGAAGGATTTAGTGTGTTTGTTGACTAGTGTGTGTCTGGAGGTTATCAGCAGGCAGCTCAGTATTGAATTAAGTGTCTGCCAGCTGTTGCCTCCCTCTACTTTGTCTCCTCTGTCTCATCCGAGAATGTGTGTGTGTGTGCGGTGTGTGTGCGGTGTGTGTGTGGTGTGTGTGCGGTGGTGTGCAGTGTGTGTGCACGCCAAGCATCCATCCAGCATCAAATAAGTCCTGCACACAGTCTCCTAACTGTGCTGAAATAGAGTACCTGTATACCTCTGCTCTCATTAGAAAGGTATTGCAGCGGATGAGTGGGGTATGAAGTCAGTTTAAGTGAACTTAACACAATAAAAGTTTAAAACCCAAAGGCATTCATACTGTTTCTTGTGGAACGTTACGTTTTCAATAACTCCAAGATGAAGAGACTGTTACAGTAATTAATTGTCAATACATTTGATGAGTATGTGTTGAGGATTATGTGTTAGGTGATCTAATGTTAATATATTACAGTAGGATTATGTGTTAGGTGATCTAATGTTAATATATTACAGTAGGATTATGTGTTAGGTGATCTAATGTTAATATATTACAGCAGGATTATGTGTTAGGTGATCTAATGTTAATATATTACAGTAGGATTATGTGTTAGGTGATCTAATGTTAATATATTACAGTAGGATTATGTGTTAGGTGATCTAATGTTAATACATTACAGTAGGATTATGTGTTAGGTGATCTAATGTTAATATAAGTCTCTCTGGATAAGAGCGTCTACTAAATGACTAAAATGTAAATGTGTCAGGTGATCTAATGTTAATATATTACAGTACCCTACATATCTTTGTTTATTAATTTTACTACATGTCTTTCTAAATACATTAATTTAAAAACGTGTTCAAACAGGGCTTTTCTCTGATATATTTTAATAATATGTAAATGTTTGAAGAACGCCAGCCTTCACCTCTTTCCTTCAATAGAAGACTTTACCAATCAGTCACCCAACCAGAGTTTCAATGCATTTGTTTTGCTCCTAGTCCTAGAAAGGCTTTCACGGCTATTCAGGTTTGGACTGAAAGACTTTGTGTGTTCTACACCACTATGTCTTACACCTTTGTGTCAATTCTGTGTGTGATAGAAAACCAGAGGAAGGCGCAACCTTGGAAGGGAATTAAGTAAAAATGTATGCACGGATGACTGTAAGTCGCTTTGGATAAAAGCGTCTGCTAAATGGCTTATTATTATGGTGCCTGAATCTATCACTACCGTTATCCCTTTATGCATGCTGATAACATGACTTATAGAGCTCTATGGGCCTTCCACACACTGTTGCCACAAAGTTGGAAGCACAGAATCGTCTAGAATGTAATTGTATGCTGTAGTGTTAAAATGTCCCTTCACTGCAACTAAGGGGCCTAGTCCGAAACATGAAAAACAGCCCCAGACCATTATTCGTACTCCACTAAACTATGCATTCGGGCAGGTAGCGTTCTCCTGGCAAACCCAGATTAGTTCGTCGGACTGCCAGATGGTGAAGCCATCTGATTGATCACTCCAGGGAATGCGTTTCCACTGCTCCAGAGTCCAGTGGCGGCAAACTTTACACCACTCCAGCCCACGCTTGGCATTGCGCATTGGGAACTTAGGCTGCTCGGCCATGGAAACCCATTTCATGAAGCTCCCGACGAACAGTTCTTGTGCTGACGTTGCTTCCAGAGGCAGTTTGGAACTCGGTTGTGAGTGTTGCAACCGAGGACATGCGATTTATATGCGCTACGCGCTTCAGCACTCGGCGTGTGGCCTACCTTCTGTGAGCTTCTGTGAGCTCCTAGACGTTTCCACTTCACAATAACAGCACTTACAGTTGACCGGGGCAGCACTAGCAGGGCAGAAATTTGACGAACTGACTTGTTGGAAAAGGTGGCATCCTATGACAGTGCCACGTTGAAAGTCACTAAGCTCTTCAGTAAGGCCATTCTACTGGACATGTTTGTCTATGGAGATTGCATGGCTGTGTGCTCCATTTTATACACCTGTCAGCGACGGGTTTGGCTGAAATAGCCGAATGCACTAATTTGAAGGGGTGTCCACATACTTTTGTATATATAGTGTATATGTCAGGCACTGAGTTTGGTGACGTTCACAACCATTGTGTTGGTGGATCTTAGAGAGATTAACCCTCTAAGTAAAAACAACCCCCTTTCTTCACATACAGGAAGAAACAATCCCTAATATGTCACCTGTTCATTTGGGGAGCATTTACAGTGCAGTCAGACCTACAGTTGAAGTCAGAAGTTTACATACGCTTAGGTTGGAGTCATTAAAACTCGTTTTTCAACCACTCCACAAATTTCTTGTTAACAAACTATAGTTTTGGTAAGTCGGTTAGGACATCTACTTTGTGCATGACACAAGTAATTTTTCCAACAATTGTTTACAGACAGATTATTTCACTTATAATTCACTATATCACAATTTCAGTGGGTCAATAGTTTACATACACTAAGTTGACTGTACCTTTAAACAAGCTTGGAAAATTCCAGAAAATGATGTCATGGCTTTAGAAGCTTCTGATAGGCTAATTGACATAATTTGAGTCAATTGGAGGTGTACCTGTGGATGTATTTCAAGGCCTACCTTCAAACTCAGTCCCTCTTTGCTTGACATCATGAGAAAATCTAAATAAATCAGCCAAGACCTCAGAAAAAAAATTGTAGACCTCCACAAGTCTGGTTCATCCTTGGGAGCAATATCTAAATGCCTGAAGGTACCACGTTCATCTGTACAAACAATAGTACGCAAGTATAAACACCATGGGACCACGCAGCCGTCATACCGCTCAGGAAGGAGACACGTTCTGTCTCCTAGAGATGAACGTACTTTGGTGCAAAAAGTGCAAATCAATCCCAGAACAACAGCAAAGGACCTTGTGAAGATGCTGGAGGAAACAGGTACAAAAGTATCTATATCTACAGTAAAACGAGTCCTATATCGACATAACCTGAAAGGCCGCTCAGCAAGGAAGAAGCCACTGCTCCAAAACCGCCATAACAAATACAGATTACGGTTTGCAACTGCACATGGGGACAAAGATCGTACTTTTTGGAGAAATGTCCTCTGGTTTGATGAAACAAAAATATAACCTTTTGGCCATAATGACCATCGTTATGTTTGGAGGAAAAAGTGGGGGCCTTGCAAGCCGAAGAACACCATCCCAACCGTGAAGCACGGGGGTGGCAGCATCATGTTGTGGGGGTGCTTTGCTGCAGGAGGGACTGGTGCACTTCACAAAAAAATGGCATCATGAGGAAGGAAAATTACGTGGATATATTGAAGCAATATCTCAAGACATCAGTCAGGAAGTTAAAGCTTGGTCGCAAATGGGTCTTCCAAATGGACAATGACCCCAAGCATACTTCCAAAGTTGTGGCAAAATGGCTTAAGGACAATAAAGTCAAGGTATTGGAGTGGCCATCGCAAAGCCCTGACCTCAATCCTATATAAAATGTGTGGGCAGAACTGAAAAAGCATGTGCGAGCAAGGAGGCCTACAAATCTGACTCAGTTACACCAGCTCTGTCAGGAAGAATGGGCTAAAATTCACCCACCTTTATTGTTGGAAGCTTGTGGAAGGCTACCCGAAACATTTGACCCAAGTTAATACTTGGGTCAAACTTCTGACCCACTGGGAATGTGATGAAAGAAATAAAAGCTTAAATAAATCATTCTCTCTACTAATATTCTGACATTTCACATTCTTAAAATAAAGTGGTGATCCTAACTGACCTAAAACAGGGAATTCTTACTAGGATTAAATGTCAGGAATTGTGAAAAACTGAGTTTAAATTTATTTGGCCAAGGTGTATGTAAACTTCCGACTTCAACTGTTTAGCTATACATAGAGATAAGGAGTGGCACAGCAAGCCAGCAGGCCAAATATGCCCCTGATTGTCTTGTTCTGTAATTTCCCCATTGCCTATAAAGTACACTACTGTTGACCAGGGCTCTGGTGGTGCACTAGGGAACAGGGTGCCATTTAAGAGGCATTCAGAGAGTGGGACAGAGTAGACGAATGCATATAGAATCTAGTTAGCAAAGCCAGGGAACAGAGAGAGCTGAAAGACCCTTTGTCATAGTGGCCTGACTGAGCTTGACATGGGAACAGCTTTCAGTGGTGAAAGAGGAGGAGTGGAGCTGTGGGCACTTAAAATGGCAGGTACAAAGTGATACACACAGCAACATGACGTGAGACCCCATCCGGCTCTGTCCTGCTCCTGTGTGTGTGTATGGTGTGTGTATGTGGTGTGTGTTTTTGAGTGTGTTTGTGTGTATGTGGTGTGTGTGTGTGGTGTGCGGTGTGTGTGTGTGTGTGTGGTGTGTGGTGTGGTGTGTGTGTGGTGTGTGTGTGGTGTGTGTGTGGTGTGTGGTGTGTGTGTGTGTGTGTGTGTGTGGTGTGTGTGTGTGTGTGTGTGTGGTGTGTGTGTTTGAGTGTGTTTGTGTGTATGTGGTGTGTGTGTGTGGTGTGTGGTGGGTGTGTGTGTGTGTGTGTGGTGTGTGGTGTGTGGTGTGGTGTGTGTGTGTGGTGTGTGTGGTGTGTGTGTGTGTGTGTGTGTGTGTGTGTGTGTGTGTGTGTGTGTGTGGTGTGTATGTGCGTGTTGTTCTTCCTCCTCTACATCCCGTCTGAGTGGTTCATGGCACCTTCTAAAATAGAACTTCTGTCACCTCCCAAACAAAGGGGTCACGACCTGTCAGTCTGACTGGCTGTCTATCTAGAGGCTGGCTCTCTGTCAGTCTGACTGGCTGTCTAGAGGCTGGCTCTCTGTCAGTCTGACTGGCTGTCTATCTAGAGGATGGCTCTCTGTCAGTCTGACTGGCTGTCTATCTAGAGGCTGGCTCTCTGTCAGTCTGACTGGCTGTCTATCTAGAGGCTGGCTCTCTGTCAGTCTGACTGGCTGTCTATCTAGAGGCTGGCTCTCTGTCAGTCTGACTGACTGTCTATCTAGAGGCTGGCTCTCTGTCAGTCTGACTGGCTGTCTATCTAGAGGATGGCTCTCTGTCAGTCTGACTGGCTGTCTATCTAGAGGCTGGCTCTCTGTCAGTCTGACTGGTTGTCTATCTAGAGGATGGCTCTCTGTCAGTCTGACTGGCTGTCTATCTAGAGGCTGGCTCTCTGTCAGTCTGACTGGCTGTCTATCTAGAGGATGGCTCTCTGTCAGTCTGACTGGCTGTCTATCTAGAGGCTGGCTCTCTGTCAGTCTGACTGGCTGTCTATCTAGAGGCTGGCTCTCTGTCAGTCTGACTGGCTGTCTATCTAGAGGCTGGCTCTCTGTCAGTCTGACTGGCTGTCTATCTAGAGGCTGGCTCTCTGTCAGTCTGACTGACTGTCTATCTAGAGGCTGGCTCTCTGTCAGTCTGACTGGCTGTCTATCTAGAGGCTGGCTCTCTGTCAGTCTGACTGGCTGTCTATCTAGAGGCTGGCTCTCTGTCAGTCTGACTGGCTGTCTATCTAGAGGCTGGCTCTCTGTCAGTCTGACTGGCTGTCTATCTAGAGGCTGGCTCTCTGTCAGTCTGACTGGCTGTCTATCTAGAGGCTGGCTCTCTGTCAGTCTGACTGGCTGTCTATCTAGAGGCTGGCTCTCTGTCAGTCTGACTGGCTGTCTATCTAGAGGCTGGCTCTCTGTCAGTCTGACTGGCTGTCTATCTAGAGGCTGGCTCTCTGTCAGTCTGACTGGCTGTCTATCTAGAGGCTGGCTCTCTGTCAGTCTGACTGGCTGTCTATCTAGAGGCTGGCTCTCTGTCAGTCTGACTGGCTGTCTATCTAGAGGCTGGCTCTCTGTCAGTCTGACTGGCTGTCTATCTAGAGGCTGGCTCTCTGTCAGTCTGACTGACTGTCTATCTAGAGGATGGCTCTCTGTCAGTCTGACTGGCTGTCTATCTAGAGGCTGGCTCTCTGTCAGTCTGACTGGCTGTCTATCTAGAGGCTGGCTCTCTGTCAGTCTGACTGGCTGTCTATCTAGAGGATGGCTCTCTGTCAGTCTGACTGGCTGTCTATCTAGAGGCTGGCTCTCTGTCAGTCTGACTGGCTGTCTATCTAGAGGATGGCTCTCTGTCAGTCTGACTGGCTGTCTATCTAGAGGCTGGCTCTCTGTCAGTCTGACTGGCTGTCTATCTAGAGGATGGCTCTCTGTCAGTCTGACTGGCTGTCTATCTAGAGGCTGGCTCTCTGTCAGTCTGACTGGCTGTCTATCTAGAGGCTGGCTCTCTGTCAGTCTGACTGGCTGTCTATCTAGAGGATGGCTCTCTGTCAGTCTGACTGACTGTCTATCTAGAGGCTGGCTCTCTGTCAGTCTGACTGGCTGTCTATCTAGAGGCTGGCTCTCTGTCAGTCTGACTGGCTGTCTATCTAGAGGCTGGCTCTCTGTCAGTCTGACTGGCTGTCTATCTAGAGGCTGGCTCTCTGTCAGTCTGACTGGCTGTCTATCTAGAGGCTGGCTCTCTGTCAGTCTGACTGGCTGTCTATCTAGAGGCTGGCTCTCTGTCAGTCTGACTGGCTGTCTATCTAGAGGCTGGCTCTCTGTCAGTCTGACTGGCTGTCTATCTAGAGGCTGGCTCTCTGTCAGTCTGACTGGCTGTCTATCTAGAGGCTGGCTCTCTGTCAGTCTGACTGGCTGTCTATCTAGAGGCTGGCTCTCTGTCAGTCTGACTGGCTGTCTATCTAGAGGCTGGCTCTCTGTCAGTCTGACTGACTGTCTATCTAGAGGATGGCTCTCTGTCAGTCTGACTGGCTGTCTATCTAGAGGCTGGCTCTCTGTCAGTCTGACTGGCTGTCTATCTAGAGGCTGGCTCTCTGTCAGTCTGACTGGCTGTCTATCTAGAGGCTAGCTCTCTGTCAGTCTGACTGGCTATCTAGAGGCTGGCTCTCTGTCAGTCTGACTGGCTGTCTATCTAGAGGATGGCTCTCTGTCAGTCTGACTGACTGTCTATCTAGAGGCTGGCTCTCTGTCAGTCTGACTGGCTGTCTATCTAGAGGATGGCTCTCTGTCAGTCTGACTGGCTGTCTATCTAGAGGATGGCTCTCTGTCAGTCTGACTGGCTGTCTATCTAGAGGCTGGCTCTCTGTCAGTCTGACTGGCTGTCTATCTAGAGGCTGGCTCTCTGTCAGTCTGACTGGCTGTCTATCTAGAGGCTGGCTCTCTGTCAGTCTGACTGGCTGTCTATCTAGAGGATGGCTCTCTGTCAGTCTGACTGGCTGTCTATCTAGAGGCTGGCTCTCTGTCAGTCTGACTGGCTGTCTATCTAGAGGCTGGCTCTCTGTCAGTCTGACTGGCTGTCTATCTAGAGGCTGGCTCTCTGTCAGTCTGACTGGCTGTCTATCTAGAGGCTGGCTCTCTGTCAGTCTGACTGGCTGTCTATCTAGAGGATGGCTCTCTGTCAGTCTGACTGGCTGTCTATCTAGAGGATGGCTCTCTGTCAGTCTGACTGGCTGTCTATCTAGAGGCTGGCTCTCTGTCAGTCTGACTGGCTGTCTATCTAGAGGATGGCTCTCTGTCAGTCTGACTGGCTGTCTATCTAGAGGCTGGCTCTCTGTCAGTCTGACTGGCTGTCTATCTAGAGGCTGGCTCTCTGTCAGTCTGACTGGCTGTCTATCTAGAGGCTGGCTCTCTGTCAGTCTGACTGGCTGTCTATCTAGAGGCTGGCTCTCTGTCAGTCTGACTGGCTGTCTATCTAGAGGCTGGCTCTCTGTCAGTCTGACTGGCTGTCTATCTAGAGGCTGGCTCTCTGTCAGTCTGACTGGCTGTCTATCTAGAGGCTGGCTCTCTGTCAGTCTGACTGACTGTCTATCTCTATCAGCTGCTGTCTAGGGGTATCAAGAGGCTGGCTCAAAGACATATAGCTGAAATAATGAGCATCCCCTTGTGTGTGTGTGTGTGTTGTGTGTGTGTGTGTGTGTGTGTGTGTGTGTGTGTGTGTGTGTGTGTGTGTGTGTGTGTGTGTGTGTGTGTGTGTGTGTGTGTGTGTGTGTGTGTGTGTGTGTGTTGTGTGTGTGTGTGTGTGTTGTGTAGCATCCCCTAGCTGGAAATAAGAAAAGTAAGAACAGAAGAAAACAGCAGATGTTGAGAATG
>NC_059194.1:475000-482500 GCF_020615455.1 Coregonus clupeaformis
CTCACCTCTGTGTCAGCATTGTAACAGAATACGGCACACACTCTCCTGTGACATCACCATGACCCCCCCCCCCCCCAACCCCCCACGTCTCACCCCCCTGGTGTCTGGAATGGAGAGGGATTCCGTCTTCCCCAAAGTGCAAATATTGGGGACAACTATCAGCAGGGAATCTGCAGGGTTGTCTTCACCTCCCAAACACCTGACCCCTGACCCTGGGTCACAATCACAACCACACCGGCTCCAATCTGGGAAAAGCACATTGTGGTACTGCTAAAGTTAGCCCTCTATAGAACCACAGAGAGAGATGGCTCTTTTCTTCCCTGATGACTTCACACTGTTGGGTCAGGAGGATACCTGGGATTGTAATATGTGTAGCTGACTGGGCTTTCTATATCTTTCTAAATATATTGTGCTGTGTGACTGTTGATCCCCTAATAAACACATCCATATAGCATTGTTTTGTGTGACTGTTGAACCCAGGGGTGCAACTTTGGTTTTAGAAGTGGGGGGGGGGACATAATTATTATTATTTATTTTGTATTTATTTTTCCAGTCGGATAAACATTCCGAACAGCCTACCCGACCGCTCTGAGGCGTCCGCGTGGTCCTAAAGCACACCGTTGCCTCGTTTTGTATCACGTTCCAATGATAAAACTGGGCGGGGGGGGACAAAAATGCTATTTCAGAATGAGGGGGGACACATGTCCCCAGTGACAGTTGCTACCCTGGTTGAACCCCTAATAAACACATCCACGTAGCATTGTTTTGTGTGACTGCTGGCTGATCCAGTGTGTTTCTGTTATTAGTGGGGAATGCCAAACAGACCAATCAATTATTCTCCCCTAACGAACAACAGAGAGCTGCATCCCTCTTAAACCTCTCCACATAATCCCAGGGTAGGAACAACATAGGGTAGGAACAACAGCTCAAGTAGTTGTCAACTGAAACAGACCTGGATGGGGAAGTGTAGTCTTAAGGGCCTGAGAGTGAGCGACAGGGAACAGTAAGTGGTAAGGGGAATTGACCATATGGCCCCTGGTCCAAAGTTGTGCACTATATAGGGAATAGGGTGCCATTCTCTGGTCCAAAGTAGTGCACTAAATAGGGAATAGGGTGACATTTGGGACACATACAAAGTCTTAAGGGCCTGAGAGTGAGCGATAGGGAACAGTAAGTGGTAAGGGGAATTGGACCTTAAGAAAATAATGATTTAACTTCTTTAAGCTGCATAACATAACACTCTCTGAACTCCGCAGCCTGCCTTCAACTGCCTTCCGCATTTAACCTCCATTATAAGTCATCAACCATTTTGTTAATGGGGGAATTTTGAATGGCAGTAATATTAATATATCAGGTCCGAGTTATGCTTTAAAATGAGTTGGGAGAACAAATACATTTGACTTTACCTGATTTTGTTGATATTACTTCTATACTGTAGGTGATATAGCCTACACCAAGGGTCCCAAATTACAGTACATTCAGCCGTGGCCCGATGTTTCCTTGAGTGGATGGTCGGGGGGGCCGGAACATAGTTACAAATAATGTGTACACTGCAGGAATCCCAAACAGATATAGTATTTGAGAAAAACAGAATAATTTCAAACCTTGATTACATTGGGATGTGATCTCTATATGGCTCTCCATCTATGCGTGGAAATACTTGGGAACATATTTCCTCAATTAAAATCACTTTGAGTTCATTTCCTGGTGATTTTAGAGTCTTTTATGTCCAAGAACCCAAAAAGTTTATTTTTATTTTTTTATTTTTATTAAACATTTTGGGCGAATTTGGCCTGCTGGGGAATCCTGGCCTACACATTATGAAATAAGGAAATGTATCTAATTCTGTTAAATGTTCACTCCAGTAATAATATTAATCACTGCAAATATAGTGTATTTTTCTTCCTTCAGTGTATCTTCCTGTTAAATAATAATAAGCCGTTTAGTAGACGCTTTTATCCAAAGCGACTTACAGTCATGTGCGCATACATTTTTACGTATGGGTGGTCCCGGGGATCGAACCCACTACCCTGGCGTTACAAGCGCCGTGCTCTACCAATTGAGCTACAGAGGACCGCCATCAAGGCATTCATATTCATTCATCACTGAGAGAGTATATATTTCTCCCATCTTGTCACATTTTAAAAAGTGGATGATCCCTTCCCTGCTGTGCCCGGGCAGAACCCCTCAGGATTATACAGCAGTGTCTGGGAGGAGATATCACAGCCTCACCCTAAGTTCCTCTCAACCTCTCCAACGTCTCCTAGTCAAGTTCTGAAGTGGTGTGTGTGTGTGTGTGTGTGTGTGTGTGTGTGTGTGTGTGTGTGTGTGTGTGTGTGAGTGTGTGTGTGTGAGTGTGAGTGTGAGTGTGAGTGTGAGTGTGAGTGTGTGTGTGTGTGTGTGTGTGTGTGTGTGTGTGTGTGTGTGTGTGTGTGTGTGTGTGTGTGTGTGTGTGTGTGTGAGTGTGTGTGTGAGTGTGTGTGTGAGTGTGTGAGTGTGTGTGTGTGACATTGTGTCTCATCTAACTGATGCTCCTTTATCCTGAAGTATACTCAACAAATATATAAACGCAACATGCACAAATCTCAAAGATTTTACTGAGTTACAGTTCATATAAGGAAATCAGTCAATTTATATAAATTCATTAGGCCCTAATCTATGGATTTCACATGACTTGGCAGGGGCACAGCCATGGGTGGGCCTGGGAGGGCTCCCACTGGGGAGCCAGGCCCAGCCAATCAGAATGAGTTTTTCCCCACAAAAGGGCTTTATTACAGACATAAATACTCCTCAGTTTCATCAGCTGTCCAGGTGGCTGGTCTCAGACGATCCCGCAGGTGAAGAAGCCAGATGTGGAGGTCCTGGGCTGGTGTGGTTACACGTGGTCTGCGGTTGTGAGGCCGGTTAGACGTACTGCCAAATTCTCTAAAACAACGTTGGAGGCGGCTTATGGTAGAGAAGATCCTCAAAAAGTTATACAGCTGCACCATCGAGAGCATCCTGACTGGTTGCATCACTGCCTGGCATGGCAACTACTTGGCCTCCGACCGCAAGGCACTACCTCTGTACGGCCCAGTACATCACTGGGGCCAAGCTTCCTGCCATCCAGGACCTCTACACCAGGCGGTGTCAGAGGAAGGCCCTAAGAATTGTCAAAGATTCCAGCCACCCAAACCATAGACTGTTCTCTCTGCCACCGCACGGCAAGCGGTACCAGTGCACCAAGTCTGGAACCAACAGGACCCTGAACAGCTTCTACCCCCAAGCCATAAGACAGCTAAATAGATACCTAAATAGACCCTAGTCATAGACTGTTCTCTCTGCTACTGCATGGCAAGCAGTACCAGAGCGCCAAGTCTAGGTCCAAAAGACTTCTCAATTTGTAAGTTGCTCTGGATAAGAGAGTCTGCTAAATTATGTAAATGTTAATGTTAACAGCTTCTACCCCCAAGCCATAAGACTCCTGAATAGCTAATGAAATGGCTACCCGGACTATTTGCATTCCCCCCCCTTTATGCTGCTGCTACTCTCATAGTCACTTTAACTCTACCTACATGTACATATTACCTCAATTACCTCGACTAACCGGTGCCCCCGCACATTGACTCTGCACCAGTTCCCACTGTAGCTCAGTTGGTAGAGCATGGCGCTTGCAACACCAGGGTTGTGGGTTCGTTTCCCACGGGGGGCCAGTATGAAAATGTATGCACTCACTAACTGTAAGTCGCTCTGGATAAGAGCGTCTGCTAAATGACTAAAATGTATATAGCCTCTTTACTGTTATTTTACTGCTGCTCTTTAATACATTTTTTACTTAACACTTATTTTTCTTAAAACTGCATTGTTGGTTAAGGGCTTGTAAGTAAGCATTTCACTGTTGTATTCGGCGCATGTGACAAATACAATTTGATTTGATTTGATTAAAAGGAGAAACGCTCACTAATGCACAACATTTGAGAGAAATAAGCTTTTTGTGGAACATTTGGAACATTTCTGGGATCTTTTATTTCCACTCATGAAACATTGGGACCAACAATTTACATTTTGTGTTTATATTTTTGTTCAGAATGTCTCAACTCTGCTGAACAGCAGGAGAGAACAGAATCTTAGAATGGAATCTTAGAATGTTTTCCGGATTCCATGTGACAGTTCCATATCCAGACCATTCATCCAGACTCAATTCAGCATGTGTCTGTCTGCCACCCTGTAATGATAAGACTGTAGATACAATGAGCTGTGTCAAATCGCTGCACTCTGCAATTTACGAGAGGACAGAACACATTCATGTAAACGCCGTAAGTTTTGAGAATCTTTTGTCTTGCTCTGACGAAGGTTGTTGTTGACTGAAAGCTTGCCACATTCAAATACTAAAACATGCATCTGATTTAAGTAAGCAGAGACTTATTTTCAAAGTTAAGACTTGTGGAATCTGTCATCAATAACCAATAATTACATGGAGACAGTTGAGATCATTTTGTGTGGATGACTCACGTAGAATCTCACTCAATCACATGCTGTGAGATTCAGAGAGTTGTTACGGTTGAGATTCAGAGAGCCTTTATGTTTGAGATTCAGTGAGTTTTTAGGTTTGCTTGGTGCACCCTCTAGTGTGTTTTCAGCATCAGAATCCTTCAATTTGTGAGCCAATGCCACAACACCAGCAGTACACCTTTCTTTCCACAGGGGGGAAGTAAAAACGCAAGTAGCTCAGAGAACTAGCGGGAAAAGTCACATACACGTGTCCAGTGACCTATATTCCATACTGTTGGGATTTAAGACAGAAAAAAAAGTATTCCACATTGTACTGGAAAACCCCAAGAGTTACGTCCCACATGGCAAATGGTAGTAGTGCACTATAGAGGGCATAGGGGTTGATTTGGGACACATCCCAGATCCGATTAGAAGACAGGTTCCGTATTGGGACGGTGGTGTTACTATAACGACATGGTGGAATAACATTGGTTAGTTACATCATCATGAGATTTGAATGTAGTTTCCATTTATAAATGTACCTTTTCAAGTTTCATTTGAACATCCAGGCTGGTTTAGATGTAGATTTCTGCCACTGAGTCTGAGCGGGAAGAGGTGAGACAAGAGTCCTTCTACAGATCATGGGTTGCATTCAAGATGTCACCAAATGGTACCAATAGGACTCAAAAGTAGTGCCCTAAATAGGGAATAGGGTGCCTGAGCCAACTCAGTAGCTCATGACATGTTTTGGAATGACAAAACCGAATCTCAAAAAACAAAAACAAATCTCAAAAACAAATCTCAAAACCAAATCTCAGAACCGAATGTGGGGTAATGTTATGGTCCTGTCACCTCAGTGTGACGGGTAATGTTATGGTCCTGTCACCTCAGTGTGACGGGTAATGTTATGGTCATGTCACCTCAGTGTGAGGGGTAATGTTATGGTCCTGTCACCTCAGTGTGAGGGGTAATGTTATGGTCCTGTCACCTCAGTGTGAGGGGTAATGTTATGGTCCTGTCACCTCAGTGTGAGGGGTAATGTTATGGTCCTGTCACCTCAGTATGTGGGGTAATGCTATGGTCCTGTCACCTCAGTGTGAGGGGTAATGTTATGGTCCTGTCACCTCAGTGTGAGGGGTAATGTTATGGTCCTGTCACCTCAGTGTGACGGGTAATGTTATGGTCCTGTCACCTCAGTGTGAGGGGTAATGTTATGGTCATGTCACCTCAGTGTGAGGGGTAATGTTATGGTCCTGTCACCTCAGTGTGACGGGTAATGTTATGGTCCTGTCACCTCAGTGTGAGGGGTAATGTTATGGTCATGTCACCTCAGTGTGAGGGGTAATGTTATGGTCCTGTCACCTCAGTGTGAGGGGTAATGTTATGGTCATGTCACCTCAGTGTGAGGGGTAATGTTATGGTCCTGTCACCTCAGTGTGTGGGGTAATGTTATGGTCCTGTCACCTCAGTGTGAGGGGTAATGTTATGGTCCTGTCACCTCAGTGTGAGGGGTAATGTTATGGTCCTGTCACCTCAGTGTGAGGGGTAATGTTATGGTCCTGTCACCTCAGTGTGACGGGTAATGTTATGGTCCTGTCACCAGTGTGAGGGTAATGTTATGGTCCTGTCACCTCAGTGTGAGGGGTAATGTTATGGTCCTGTCACCTCAGTGTGAGGGGTAATGTTATGGTCCTGTCACCTCAGTGTGAGAGGTAATGTTATGGTCCTAATGCCTCAGTGTGAGGGGTAATGTTATG
This sequence comes from Coregonus clupeaformis, assembly GCF_020615455.1. Taxonomy (NCBI): domain Eukaryota; kingdom Metazoa; phylum Chordata; class Actinopteri; order Salmoniformes; family Salmonidae; genus Coregonus; species Coregonus clupeaformis. The sequence goes on from NC_059194.1 coordinate 481,228, forward strand.
GTCCTGTCACCTCAGTGTGAGGGGTAATGTTATGGTCCTGTCACCTCAGTGTGTGGGGTAATGTGGTACATTCTTAGCAGCTCCTCTCTGTTGTGGGATGGTGACCCTAGAGGTTGGCAGGAACTGAGTGGAACACAGGCAGCCCTTATTACAGCAGGCCGAATGAAAACACACACACACACACACACACACACACACAAACACACACACACACACACACACACACACACACACACACACACACACACACACACACACACACACACACACACACACACACACACACATACAGTCTGGCTCCAGTGCACCAGAGGGTCTGACAGTAATGTGTGGTTGTGGATACTTCACGCTGTTCCATTAGAGGGCCATGCTGGAGTATCTCCTCTAAATACATTAGGTAACCCACAGCACCAGACAGCCCTCTCTGGGTGTGTGTAGTGTGTAGTGTGTGTAGTGTGTGTGTGTGTGTGTGTAGTGTGTGTTACACATTAGATAACCCATCAAAGGGACAGCACCAGACAGCACAACTCTAGGGGTGAACTGCAAACATTGGCAGACACACAGACAGATATGTTTTGAGTGTCTGTTGTCAACACCCCGTCAGCGGTTTCTCAACTCCGTCACTGATGGCCTACCCAGTTAAGCAGTGGTGGAAAAAGTACCCAATTGTCATACTTGAGTAAAAGTGAAGATAAGAGAAAATGAAAAGTGAAAAGTGAAAGTCACCCAGTAAAATACGACTTGAGTAAAAGTCTAAAAAGTATTTGGTTTTAAATATACTTAAGTATCAAAAGTAAATGTAATTGCTCAAATATTCTTAAGTATCAAAAGTAAATGTAATTGCTCAAATATACTTAAGTATCAAAGGTAAAAGTAAAAGTACAAACATTTTCAAATTCCTTATATTAAGCAAACCAGACGGCGCCATTTTCTATTTATTTTTATTGACGGATAGCCAGGGGCACGATCCAACACTCAGACATTATTTACAAACGAAGCCTGTGTGTTTAGTGAGTCCACCAGATCAGAGGCAGTAGGGATGACCAGGGATGTTCTCTTGATAAGCGCATGAATTGGACCCTTTTCCTGTCCTGCTAAGCATTCACAATGTAACAAGTACTTTTGGGTGTCAGCGAAACTGTATGGAGTAAACATTACATTATTTTCTTTAGGAATGTAGTGAAGTAAAAGTAAAAGTAGTCAAAAACATAAATAGTAAAGTAAAGTACAGATACCCCCAAAAAACTACTCAAGTAGAACTTTTAAAGTATTT